>NC_133327.1:380069187-380351687 GCF_042186555.1 Aquarana catesbeiana
GAAGAATATAAGCCATTAGATTCTGCACTGGGTAACTGGAGCCAAACTTGATCATTTTCCATTAGGTCTATGACGGCACTTCCTGATGCCTGGTCAAGGTATCCTTTCTTATATTCGTCATATGTGTACATTATTGGTGTACCATTTTTATATAGTGCCACCCAAATATTTGTGCCTTTTACATGCACATGGTAAGCAAAATAATATAGTCCCGGTATCCTGCATGTAAATATTCCAGTTCGAGCATCATAGTGATTTTGTCTGTTATATAAAATCTTATCAAATTTTATAGGTACTCCCACTGCTGGAAAGGCTGTGGAGAGAACAGCAGTAAATGCAGAAGCACGTAATTCCCTTAGGCCTTGAATTTGCCCTGATTTTGAGTAGCCATCAGGCAACTGGTGTGGCATTATTACCTGACCTGGTGGGCCTGGTGGACCTGGTTGACCAGGCAGTCCTGACTCACCAGTCATTCCTCTTGGACCAGGAATTCCAGGAGGTCCTATTGGTCCTTGTACACCATTTGTTGCAATGCCAGCTGGACCTGGTAGACCACGTAAGCCCTGCTCCCCCTTATGACCAGGAGGACCTGAAATTCCTGGTGCTCCTGATGGCCCCCTCATACCTGGTATTCCTGTAGCCCCTCTTGGTCCCTGCTCTCCACTGTAACCCATTTCACCTCTTGGGCCTACTGGACCAATTGCTCCAGGTGAACCAGGTGGTCCTACTATCCCTTTCTCTCCTTTTTGTCCTGGCGCCCCTGGTGGCCCTTTGGGACCAGCAAGTCCTGGCTCACCTGGATATCCTGATTTTCCATCTAGTCCTGGAGTACCTCTTTCTCCTTTTGGACCAGGAGCTCCAGAAAAACCTTTAGGACCAACCTCACCTTTTTGTCCTGGAAATCCAACATCTCCTGGAAGCCCCCTATGTCCCTGTATACCTCCATTTCCTGGAAACCCTGGTATTCCTGGCTCCCCTGGAAGACCAACTGGCCCCTGATCACCTTTAATACCAGGAACACCAGGAATCCCTTCAGCCCCTCTTTGTCCTTTAACTCCTGGTAAGCCTGGCTTTCCATAACCTTGTATTCCCTGTGGACCAGGCATACCTGGTAGTCCTGGCTGTCCTTTAGGTCCAGAATGCCCTGGCAATCCTGGAGCACCATTCATTCCTGGTTTTCCAACACCTGATGGCCCTGGTTGGCCATGTAAGCCCTGGGGTCCTGGTAAACCTTGTATTCCTTGTTCACCTGGTAAACCTCTATCACCTAATTTTCCTGGCTGTCCAGGAAGACCATTTAGGCCAGGTTTGCCTATTCCAGCAGGGCCCTGTGGCCCAGGCGGCCCGGGGAAACCAGGTAGACCTCTTTCTCCTGGTTGACCTGGAACTCCATATCCATCTTGTCCTTTGACTCCATTTATCCCTGGCATGCCAGGTTCGCCTTTAAATCCAGGTACACCTCTTAGACCAGGGTTTCCAACTGCACCTTGTAAACCTGGTGTGCCAACAGCAGAAATTCCAGCAGGTCCTGGAAATCCTGGCGGTCCTTGCTGACCTCTTGGTCCTGGTAGTCCTATAGGTCCACTGTCACCTTTCTCTCCTTGATATCCTCGTTCCCCCTGCTTGCCAGGTATGCCTGGTTGACCAGGTTTTCCAATGGAGGAGAATCCTGGTGGTCCTGGTACTCCTTGAGCTCCTTGTGGCCCTGGTGCTCCATATCCTGGTTTTCCTGAAGGTCCTGGAGGCCCAGGCAATCCTCTTGGGCCAACTGGACCAGGAGGACCTGGTGGCCCTTGTTCGGGGGCACTTGGAATTACTAAAATAAAAAGTGAAAGCATAGTTAGAGGTTAAGAAACCATGTAAGAAAGTAAAACAATCATAAGTATAATTTACAGTTTATAACAAATCATCTCCTTGGTTAATGAGCTGTAAGACTTATCTTTTTATATACCAAAAGACTTCAGATTCCCCCTATATAAGAATGGGTAATAAAAATATTTTGTTACCAGATATTTTTGGGTGTAAAACTGGATTTGGTGCCACATAGAAAAGTATTACCAATGCGCTGTGATGACTTGCTTAGTAAGCAACAGGTTTCTTCAGTCAACCAATATGGCATAGTATTCTTCTTGTTGCTCTTATACAAGCAGCTCTATTGTGATACACTTCACAGTAAGGGTTTTTACTAACAAAAAATGGTTTCCTTTTTCTGAACATATCTTTTTTTTTGTACGGCATGGTCGTATATAGCCCAATGCTAGGAAATATTCCCTCACATTAGTTTTTGCAATTGTTATGTTCTAATTCTCTTAAAAGATGTCTTGCTGCTTGCTGCCTTGGGCAAACAAGACATACTTTGGGAATAAATGGATCAGTGCAAAAGTTGTCAGCTTAATACAAGCAGTAAAGAATTAAGAAAAACTTTTGAAATATAGGGGTCTTTCTTATGTAGGTTTTACCTTCCTTTTATATTAAAAACTGATAGCAAATTAAAGAAGTTTTGGGGAGCATATTCATGGTAAATGTTTAGATGATAATGTGCTATTTTTATTAGTTTGTTTTTTTCATGCAAGTGTATTTCTTATTTACAAAACACATGAACTTAAAACAAAACATGCCAAAATAATTTCCCTTTCCATTATATAAAGCAGTAAATAATATGAAAGTTTATAGTAGTAATCAACAACAAATAGGTGCACTTGATATTTCCTGCAAATCAGGTCTATATGTTCATATACTTCAGACCCTTTATTAGCTTTGTTGCCCTTCTTTGTACTCGCTCCATTTCCAGTACATCCTTCCTGAGGACTGGTGCCCAGAACTGGACAGCATACTCCAGGTGCAGCCGGACCAGAGTCTTGTAGAGCGGGAGAATTATCGTTTTTTCTCTGGAGTTGATCCCCTTTTTAATGCATGCCAATATTCTGTTTGCTTTGTTAGCAGCAGCTTGCATGAGCCTATCATCTACTAGGACCCCCAGGTCCTTTTCCAGCTTGCATTCCCCCAGAGGTTCTCCCCCCAGCATATAGATTGCATTCATATTTTTGCCAGCCAGATGCATTATTTTGCATTTTTCTACATTGAACCTCATTTGCCATGTAGTTGCCCACCCCATTAATTTGTTCAGATCTTTTTGCAAGGTTTCCACATCCTGCGGAGAAGTTATTGCCCTGCTTGGCTTAGTATCGTCTGCAAATACAGAGATTTAACTGCTTACCCCATTCTCCAGGTCGTTTATGAACAAATTAAATAGGATTGGTCCCAGCACAGAACCCTGGGGTATCCCACTACCCACCCCTGACCATTCCGAGTACTCCCCGTTTATCACCACCCTCTGAACTCGCTCTTGTAGTCAGTTTTCAATCCATGTACTCACCCTATGGTCCATGCCAACGGACCTTATTTTATACAGTAAACGTTTATGGGGAACTGTGTCAAATGCTTTTGCAAAATCCAGATACACCATGTCTACTGGCCTTCCTTTATCTAGATGGCAACTCACCTCCTCATAGAAGGTTAATAGATTGGTTTGGCAAGAACGATTCTTCATGAATCCATGCTGATTACTGCTAATGATACCGTTCTCATTACTAAAATCTTATATATATAGTCCCTTATGATCCCCTCCAAGAGTTTACATACTATTGATGTTAGGCTAACTGGTCTGTAATTCCCAGGGATGTATTTTGGGCCCTTTTTAAATATTGGTGCTACATTGGCTTTTCTCCAATCAGCTGGTACCATTCCAGTCAGTAGACTGTCTGTAAAAATTAGGAACAGCGGTCTGGCAATCACTTGACTGAGTTCCCTAAGTACCCTTGGATGCAAGCCATCTAGTCCCGGTGATTTATTAATGTTAAGTTTCTCAAGTCTAATTTTAATTCTGTCCTCTGTTAACCATGGAGGTGCTTCCTGTGATGTGTCATGAGGATAAACACTGCAGTTTTGGTTACTGAAGCCCCCCGATTCCCTCGTGAAGACTGAGGAGAAGAATAAACTCAATACCTTCACCATCTCCCCATCCTTTGTAACCAGATGTCCTTCCTCATTCTTTATGGGGCCAATATGGTCTGTCCTCCCTTTTTTACTGTTTACATACTTAAATAATTTGGGATTTTTTTTGCTCTCCTCCGCTATGTGTCTTTCCTGTTCTCTCTTAGCTGTCCTTATTGCACCCTTACATTTCTTGTTGCATTCTTTATAAAGTCTGAATGCTGATGATGATCCCTCAACATTGTATTTTTTGAAGGCCTTCTCCTTTGCTTTTATATGCATTTTTACATTGGAGTTAAGCCATCCAGGACTTTTGTTCGCTCTTTTGAATGTATTACCCAATGGGATGCATTGGCTAATGCCCTTATTTAATATGCTCTTGAAGCAAACCCATCTCTCCTCCGTGTTCTTTTTTCCTAAGATTTTATCCCATTTTATGCCTTCTAGCAAGGTTCGTAGTTTAGGGAAGTTGGCTCTTTTGAAATTCAGTGTCTTTGTATTACCTTTATGTTTCCTATTTGTGTGATTTATACTGAAACTAATTGACCTAATTTTTTTCTTAGGCAAAGTTTACTTGGAACTATAACTCCATTTTAACCCTTTTGCTGCCAAGTCCATACATACACACATTTGCGGTGGCTGCAGCCACTGGGATTGTGTGTAAATCTGACAAGCAGACTCCTGCCTCTCAGATAGAAGCATTCCAGCAGCTGCACAACCCCAGTAACATCCCCCCCTGCCATGTATGCCAGAATAGTAGGTGCAGTGGAGGGTAAGGGGGAGGGAGCCAATTGGAGTCGCGCCCACCCTTCTCCCTTCCTTGTTGCTGACCAGGAAAGTCACATGTTTGACAATACTTCCGGGTCTGCCCCTCAGTGTCCCTGGTCAGCATGGCGATCTGCATTGCAATACATTCAGTGGAGCACAGGGAACACGTCCAGGGTCTTTTAGACCCCAAATGTCTCCTTAAAGAGAACCTGTCACCAAAAAATAATCACATAGGGGACATTTTGTCCCATATGTGTTAAAAAAAAGTAAATAAAAAAATGAATTGTAAAAACTTTTTTACACCTAAGCACATAAAATCATTTTTTTGAGGCCCACCACCCCCACATATACAAATGTACAAACATAAATGCACACATTTGCCTACGCATGAAAACGTTGATTGTGATACACATGTTACATATTGCCACGCATGCCAGAGTGAGAGCAATTTTTCTAGAACCAGGCTTTCAAAGCGTTGCCTATGGAAAATATAGGTTACTGAAGTTTTTCACCATTTTAAGGTTTAAGGTTTAAGGTTTTTAAGGTTTGACACGTTGGATATCTATTTACTCTGTCATCATTTATATTTTACCAAAAAAATGGGTAATTTATTGCATTTGTATGCCCTAAAATTACCTTTAGTGTATATTTACTGAAATTTTGTGTTTCCTAGACCTTTGCGGTAATATTGTGTGACATAAAAAATTGGAACTACCAACATTTTATTCTCTAGGATGTCTGTATTCAGAAAATATTAAATATTTTGGGACTTTTATGTAATTTTCATCCCTAAAATGATTTTTTAAACATGTGTGCAAAAAAATGTGAAAGCAGCTCTGGCAGGGCAAGAGTTGAATAAGAAAACCTGAACATTCTGAAAAAAAAACCTCTGTAGCAAAACAAGAACTTTTACAAGTTAAATATCTTTAAAAAAATGTTCAGTGAGCAATATCCATTGACAGATTGCCATTATGCCTAAAGCTGAACTCCAAGCAAACATCTAAATACACAGATGAAATGCTTCACTTGCCACTGTTACACTTGCCAAATAAGTTATATTTCTAAATATCTTGTTCTGTAAATTATTCCAGAAAGAAGTAAACATAAATGTGGTTTATAGGTATCAACAAACCGTAAAAATTAGCCTGGAGAGTCCCAGTTACTCAAGACTGATTTTTATGTTGGTACCTAGCAGCTTCATCCATTTTACATCTTTTGGGGCTAGATTAATTTGAGCTCTTAGAAATTATGAGGACTCTGTTCCATTTCATTGCTTTAGTTTTGAGGTTTACATAGATCTTCCACATTACACAGCCCCGTGTGACATGTGGCATTTTCTCTTCTATGGTTTAGTAACAATTACAGCTGTCTTTCCCAGCCTGTGCCTGGACAGTGAAAGTAGAAGCACACACTAATGAGCTCATCTGCCACTCCTCTGCTCTCTTCTTCAATTAGCATGCCCCTTTTACCCTTGCTCCACCTTTTTGAGCTGTATATCAATGCACAGGGATTGCAAAAGACTGACAAATAAATTCGGGTATTACACTGCTTGTATTTAATAAATACTGTTAAGGATATATTACCAAAGCTGCATTCATACATGTCTTTTATATCTGTCTGGAGTTCTACTTTAACTGTATGTGTATCCATAACACGTGGCCTTTCCCATCTCCTTAGGCCTTAACCTACCCCCAAAATTACAGTGCATGTATAGCCCAAACTTTTTTTTTTAGTCTTGGATAAAGAAGGGAAGCTGCATTATCCCCGATGGGTTTTTATTGCTTGCTGTGCCCCTGCTAGGAGGTTTCACTCTCTCTGCTTGGCCACGTGATCATTGCCAACAAAACAGAAAATGAGGAAAATACTAAATTTTAGAATTGTTACAGAACACAAGATGAGAGTAAATCTTCCAATAACACTTGTTCCAATGACAACTGACTAAGATAGGCATGTTCCTCATTTTTTGAGATGTACTTTCAGTTCCTTTTGCATCTCCATACTATACCTTCTTGGATGTGTACGGAGGAGCATCTGGCACAAAATTTCATCTCACTTAAAGGACTTTTAGAAACATTTATTAGTTAGGAACATTAGATACAACCAACACTTTTCAGGTCAAAAAATCCCCCCCCCCCTTGTAGGCAGGTTGGAAATGTATACAGTTTAGTTATCCAGCAGTTGGCCCAGGCTGAGGAAGGGGTTATTGGTTTTTATCTTAGTTCCTGGGCTTTTGATCCTAGCCAGCCCATCTGTGCTATAAAAAGGGGGAAAGCTAAGGACTAGAGAGCGGGAACATGGGTACCGGTGGGTCCAAGAGTTGCAGCCTTATCTGTGAGCACAATCGTGACACTGCTGAAGAAACTGGTTATTGTGGAGGACATCCAAGCTGTGGACAATGCTATAATGGACTCTCTCCTCACGGAGGTATGCCTGGGATGCTACATTATTCTAGTTTAGGGACAGGATATTGTTCAAATAAAACTGTGTACTGCTTCATGTTCAGTAAAATTACATTAATCATTCTGAGCCTGGTCTAAAGTTATTCAAAGGGGTGCATGTTGGTACTGGCGTAGCTAAAGGAACCTGGGTCTGTAAAGCACTATGGGGTATGAAGTTACCCCTTTGCAAAAGAGTTAACTCGGCAAGACAAGGAGGAGTGTAACCAAGTACAAGTTTAAGATACAAGGCAACCAGTCATTAGGCATGGTACCTGGTAGGGTGACAGGTCCTCCAGTGGCGGGATGTCAATGTTCTGGCTCCCTTCCAAGTGGTTAGTGTCCAATAGCTACAGGATCTGAACCCGCATTATGGAGATCTATGGCCTGGTCATAAGGTACGGGAAGAGAAGAGTTAAGTGAGAGCATGCATGGGCTCAACGAGACCCCATTGTATTTCTGGGAGTGAGGTAACAGAGGTTCGCTGGACTGGTGGAGTGGGCATACCCTTGGCATGTCCCTCCTAATGCAAGCATGCCAGTTGCAGTGTGTAGTGACACAAGACAGGTCGTTTTTTGGAGGGAATGTGCATTTATTGCTGTGTAAAGTGGGGTCTCATCTCTGAGTCAGGGAACTGCCTTAGTGTTACATTCTTCACATGACCGCAGTCTCCATCTGATCCCGGGCATTGATAAGAGCGCTTTGCATGAATGATAGCCCATGTTTGCAGGCTCAGACAACCCCACCATACCCTTTTTAAGGGCTTTAAGGCTTAATGAAGATGCATAATTGTACTGAGAATGTGGAGAGATGTGCAGCTAGATGGAGGGGGGATGAAGCTGGAGGTTCACATCTTTCCACATCTGTGTCTTGGAGTGCTCAACAATGAAACTGAATTCCAGGAGCCATGACATCACCCACCAACTTCCATTACCCATCCATTGTCAGCGCACCCTCCTCTCCCCTGCAGCAGCTACTCCATCACACAGGGGAGCCAAAGGTTTTATATCATGTAGCTGCACTGGAGAGAATAAAAAATAAGTATTTACAAACATCTTTTTCACCAGCAGTTTACAGCATAGGTAGCGAGAGGGGGGAGGAGGTATTTTTAAGTAGACAAAATGTAGCATTTACTTCCACTTTAAAAGAGAAGTATGATCAAAGCTTGTGTGGTCATACTTCTAATGTGGGTCACAGGAGTGCACTACTTTTGCACTCCTGTGACCCTGATTTAGCTTAATGTCACAGAGCTGCACTAGTCTCTGGATTTATCCCAAAAATAATGTTGGGATCCACCCAGATGCCTGACTGGCAGCTGGCTCGGACCCTCAGTGCACCGCTAAAAGCTTAGGCCAGATACGTCTGCCAAGTCTCCTGCCTGGAGGGCAGAGCGGGTCCCAAAAGTGAGCAATCAGTGGTCATGTGATCACTCAGTTCTCAGGCTTAGAGCCAATGAGGGAAAGCTGAAGCATCATACAGATGCTGCAGCCATAGAGGTGAGCATGTATGTTTGTTTGTTTTTTTAATTTCCCACACTTCTCTTTTAACCCCCTTCACATCTAAGGGTAATACAAATGTAAAAGCCTAAGCAAAATTTTGAAATTTTGACATGTGTTAGTAAAACCATACATATCACAACTATTTGGTGCATCCAGTTGGATTATACCTTGTTTTTTTCAGGTTAAATTGAGCATTCTTTTGGTGGTAAATGGTAATGCTATCTCCTGATTTTTGTTTATTATCATAGGAAAACAGACCCAAAATAGTAAAATATATACATTTTTTTTATTTTATTTAGCTGTAAATTTTTTGTACCTACCATAACCTACCACCAAATAACAACTCAAAATAAATTCTCCTCCAGACGATCACATCGATACCACATATCAGTGCTATATTTTGGCCTAGGCCAACAAGGCCCAGGCCTAGGGCGGCACTTTGTGGGGGGTGGCAAAAAAGCTGCCCCCCCCACCAAAATGGCATCCGCACCCTCCTCCCGCACAGCAGGGCACATCAGGGGAGTACAGCTTAGGCAAACAGAAAACAAAAACTCCTGCGCACAGGTGGATCACCATATGAAGATGCGTCAACACAGGCCTTGCTGCCCTCAAGGATGGGGAACCCTAGTGCAAACCGAGACAAAAGAAAAACAGGGGCGCACCAGCCTTGTGTATTAACTTTTATAAAAAGATTTATTAAAAATGATTAAAAGAAACAACTCACAAGCAATGGGTGGAAGAGGTACAACACGAAGTGTACCGACAGCCAGCATGCGACTATAGGATGAGCGATGCCTTCCAAAGATCGTAGAGAGATGCAAACATATCGCAATCAGCTTACGCGTTTCGAAGGGAAAGTCCCTTCTTCATCAGAGCTATGCAATGATCCCTCCTTCAGCAGTCACTCCTTATAAATGCCTGAGTGTCAATGAAACAAGGGTGGGATATAGGGCTCCTCCCCCTCAGGGGATCCCTCCCTCTTAGGCACTCCAATTGGTCAACAGAGAATGGTTTGTGTAGTAGATAGTGATAGTAGTAGTAATAGTATATATAAATATTTATATACACATACACATGCATATGCATACACATACACATATACACATACAGCATAAAATAAACCATATTATATACTGAGCATGTGCACAAATATACACACACACCCTAAGAGACAAGCTGAACCATTCGAGGTGAAACAAAGCGTGCTATGCACATAACATGCGACAGATGACATGAGTGTAGATGTAAAGGTCATGGCGAGCAGTAATATACATAGTGGGTGGGAACCTCCCACTCCACAAATACACCAGTCTCATCACACAAATCTTGAGCTATAAAAGATACAGGATAAAAGATAAGATCTTTGATGTAAATGCCAAAGAGAAGGAAAAGTGAATACCTAAAATGCTTTCTGGAGGGTCCGTACAAGTTGAGCACCTCTGTAACAAGTAGCGAGGCCGGTAACAGTGTGGCTATAACCCAGTGGAGCGCACGCTGGTGTGCTTGCGTTCCAATCTGAAGGAAGGGGGCGGAATCCGCATCGCCCCTTCCGCATCTCGTACAGCTTGCCCACAATGCAAGCAGAGAGAGACAGCGTGATGACACGTGAATGGGGGCGGGGCCAGCATACAAAGGCCGAGAGACAGCGTAATGACACGTGACTGGGGGCGGGGCCAGCATACAAAGGCCGTCTCGCTCTCAATGCGAGTGGCAAGGAATAGCCTAATGACAGATGACTTGGGGCGGGACCAACATGTAGGGGCCGACTCGCTCTCAATGCGAGCAGCGAGAGTCAGCCTGATGACAGGTGACTGGGGGCGGGACCGGCATATAGGGGCCGTCTGCTCACTAGAACCATTCCACTGTCCGTCTGCGCTAGCAGCAGTCCTGAACTACCAGGCCAAAACAGCCTCAACAGCAGAACAGAACAGAGAGCTCCCACCAAAAAGTGCACATATATACTGTATATAAATCAAGTGGTGGACAGATGATAACAATAATATATAAACATTAATCAACAAATGCTACTAGTAATGATGAGACATGATAAAAGGTAAAAAAAGTAAAATAATTAGTCTGTTAAATAGAAAGAAATTAAAATGGCTAGAACAGTAATCAATATATATTCAATACTGAAATATAGATGGTGGAATCCATATTAGTGATGCTATGTGTAATCCACCATCAATATTAATAATACTAGTAGCTGAAGAAAAGAAATCAATAGTATTGTGACAAGTAATCCATCATCTGGCTGCCAGCGCACAACTACGCACCACATCTACGGTTCTATGTACGCATATACATGCCCACAAACTAGCACGCCTTGACTCAACCCTAGGTCAGCAATAAAAAAACCATATACACACAGAACCAAACCCACTAGGAGTTGTACTACATTAGAGATCATGCTGAAGGAGATATACAATGCTGCAACATACTGCGACTGGAGAGCCAGTGTCTGAAACATAATGATCGCAAATTGCTAGACATACCTAAAACACATTGTGTTACAATAAAAGAGAGATAAGTGGTCCCTCTCCAGTCGCTATGTGCAATGAATAATTGTGAAAGCTAACAAATAAAATAGCAAAACAATACATATTTCACAAATCAAGGAATATCTTAGATGGTGTCACAACTACAATATATTGATAATGGTCATAAATAACCAACTATTATCTGAAATAGAATGGATTGAATGCAATAGGAGTGGATATTGCACTGGACCTGTAGGTAAGTGAGAGATAGTGGGAGGGAGGGGGGGGGGAAGGGGATAATATTGTGTTATGGGGCGGGAGGTGCTGGGAAGGCAAAACAATGTCCGACGAACTCTAAAGGTCAAATGATTTTATGAACCTCAGGATCCTCATTTAACCCCACAGCGGTCATGCTACCTAAGGTGAAGATCCAATAGGCCTCGCGTTTGCAGAGCCTCTGGTGTCTTCTACCTCTATCAAGGTCACCCCTGATGGATACAATTCCAAATACTTTCATGCCAGACGGATCCCCGTGGTGTACATCATGAAAGTGACGAGGAACAGGGTATTTAACTCGTGTGTTGGTAATATCACATTTATGCTCTCCAATGCGCACCCTCATGGGGCGAGAGGTGCGACCAACATAAAGGCGCCCACATGGGCAAATAATGCCATACACCACGTGATACGTCCCACAGTTGATAAATTGCTTCAAAAGGTGGACTCTACCATCACTCCCAGTGACAGACTTTTTCTATGCCACATATATTGACAAGTGCCACAGTTCCTGATGCTACACTTGTAACTACCTTTCTGATCGAAAATAGTCGACCAGACATTAGTGGATTTATTCAGGGATTTCTTCACCATGCTTGGAGCTATCAAGCTTCTTAAGTCCCGTGGTTTTCTATAGACTATATTCGGTCTATCAGGGAGGTGCTTACTAAGGACCGGATCATGTTTAAGGATGTTCCAGTTCTTCCGTAAAATGCTTTGTATCTCAAAGGCTTTGTTATTATATTGGGTGGAGAAACGGGTTTGTATAGTGTCCTGGTCCCTAGCAAAGGTAGAGGTAGACCGTGGATCATGTGGCTGGGGCTCTTCATATAGATGACCATATTTATTACAGGCAGTGTCAATTAAAGTAGAGTCATAGCCCTTGTCAAGGAATTTGTTCCAAAGGATCTTGCTATATTCTAAATAGTCGCTTTTCATTGTACAGGTACGCCTTAAACGGCAGAACTGCCAAAAAGGGACATTCCTTATCCATCTGGGATGATGGTTGCTCTCAGCATGTAGAAAGGAATTACCACTGCTGGGTTTGAAGTGTGTTTTGGAGATGATATTACCATCAGGATCATTCCTGAGCTCCAGGTCTAGGAAAACAAGACAATCACTACTGATGACATGTGTGAACTTAATCCCAAAGGTATTGTCTCTACAGTGCTCAAGGAATGAACAAAGCTCCTGATCAGATCCGTCCCAAATAATAAGGATATCATCGATATACCTGGCAAAGAGGACCAGGTTCGCACCAAAGGGATTGTTGTTCAAAATGGACTGCTCCTTCCAATAGCCCATAAAAATATTGGCATAGCTAGGGGCGAACCTGGCCCCACATAGCAGTACCTTTAATCTGCAAATAATGTTCTCCAAGGAATGAGAAATGGTTGTGTTTGAGAGAGAATTCAACACAATCAAGTATAAACTTCGCCTGTACCGAATTTAATGCACCTTCTTTGGACAGATAGTGATTGACTGCTCTTAAGCCATAGATATGATCGATCGATGTATAGAGCGAGGCTACATCTAAAGAAATCCATCTGTATCCAGGCTGCCATACATAATGTGATAAAATTTCCAACATATGGCTCGAGTCCCTGACAAAGGATCGGAGATTGGTAACTATTCCCTGTAGAAAATAGTCAATGTAGCATCCCACATTGCTGGTAATGCTCTCAATGCCTGCAATGATCGGTCTACCAGGGGGATCAACTTCGCTTTTATGCACCTTTGGAATGTGATAAAAGTGCGGGATCAGGGCATGTCTGTTGTAGAGAAAGTGGTACTCATGTTTAGTGAGGACCGCATCTAATAAGGCTTGATCCAAAAGTAATTTCAGATCCTTCGTGTATTCTATAACAGGGTCACTTTTTAGTTTAATATAGGTGCCTGTATCCCCCAATAGCCTCATAGCCTCGGCAATATAATCTTCTCTGTTTTGAATAACTAAGCTGCCACCTTTATCCGCTTTCCGAATAATGACGTCATGATTCTGCCTAAGGCTCATAACAGATAGCCCCAGCGGGTCAAGGTGTTTATTGTACTTGTTCCCTTTGTTGTTGGCATGGCAGAATCTCATTCTAAAGGATTCGAAGACCACGTCATAGAATGTTGAAATGTATTTCCCTTTGGCCCAATGTGGAAAAAAGGAAAAAAGGAAGATCTCGGGGCAAAGGAAGTGTGGGCTATCGCTGTGTCGCTAGGAGGCTCACAGGAAGAGGGTGATGGATCACTATGTTCTGCCTCTGCATAGAGTTCCTCTAAGATATTTAGGGCTGAGTCGTCATCAATACTCTTGTCCAAAGGTGGACTAGACGGCTGTTCTACATTCCTAATAGTTACAGAAGATTTACCAGTGTCTTTTAATATGTAGTAACGCTGTAGGGTGAGTTTACGCACATATTTGTTGAGATCGACAAACAGTTCAAAGAGGTTAGGGACACTAGGAGGGGCATAATTAAGCCCTTTCCTAAGTAGATCTAGGTCTGTGTCAGTGAACACAGAGCTAGATAAATTGTAGATCTTAATAGTTTCAGGAGTATGATTTATACTCTGCCTCTTTTTGTGTCTCTTGCCACCTCTTCTACCTCTTCTAGTTCCTCCTCCCTTTTCCTTGACTTCTTTGTTGACAGAGTACAGCTTAGGAGTGCAGTGGCATCGCGGCTGCAGATGGGGCCAGAAAGCAGTTAAAGCAGGAGCCGTCAAGCTGCCCCCGTAAAGCTGTGATTCTCTCTCTCTGATTGTCCCTCTGCTGTGGCCAATCATGGGGAGGGAAACAGCGGGCAGGAAGCTGGGTGGCGGCCCGGCAAAATCAATTAGAGCCACTCTCTCTTCTCCCTTTGGCTGACAGAAAAGGGAGGGGGGGTCGAGCGGGGGAGTTCTATGCTGCTGCCGAGTTCTCTGGTAAATTGAGCAGCAGCGCTGTGACAGGGAGAGGAGAGATGCGGGTTGTCTGTGTATCTCCCTGCTCGCCTCTCCCTCCCCTTTCTGTCAGCCGAACGGAGAAGAGAGAGAGAGCGGCTCTAATTGGTTTCGCCGTGCCGCTGCCCAGCTTCCTGCCTGCTGTTTCCCTCCCCATGATTGGCCACAAAATCAATAAAAGAAATGTGAATACAGCGTTGCGCTAGAAGATGGAAGTAAATAGCAGCCAACACACTTATAGACCCAAGGTAAAGACGATATACAAAAAAAGTGTAGCGCTATAAACCCCAAAACAAATTTAAATAAATCAAACAATATACAGTGCATATAAAATTGATAACACAGACTTATGATGTATCCTTTGGAATACAAAGTGGAGCTAAGTGAAGTGCTATAAACTAAAACTATTACTTAGTGTACCAGAAAAAAATATTGGAAAAAATATATATATTAATCCAATTAACCCGTGGATCCCTCATGAATACCGCTACTTGAATTTTGTGCTTTTATGATCTTCTAACATGTGAGTGTATTTATCATTACTATTTTAATAAACCAGTGTTAAACGTTATCACGCTATGTGAGTTTTTTTTCATTCTCGCATGGCATATGAATATTCGTATGGCCTCTATCGGATTGTGTATGTTGTGTGAATACTGTGGAAGTCGTATCACCATCCCCATTTGCAAAATATTGAAGACATCTGAAGAGACGTATCATTCGGACCTGTTGGTCATTAAGCCTTTTTGACTTGTATGACGTATGTCCTTTCAAGTCAATAAGTTCTGGTAAGCCTCTTGATGCCTTCGGTGACGGCTCCTGTACCACCAGTAGCCCTTCAGTTCACTTTTGGTGTTTCTATACTTTTACTTACCCGCCTGATCCAGTTGATCCTTTTTATTTGGGAGGGTTTTGATCCTTTGCCTCTGGTAAGCCTCCATAGACCCCTGGTGGCAGTTTCTCTTCACTTTTTCATTTCTACAATCAACATTTGTGGACTTCCTTGATAAAGAACTCTTAATGGTGTTAACCCCATTGGGCCTTTTTTTTGGACTTTATTTCTGTTTTTTATCATTAATATATATATTTTTTTACAATATTTTTTTCTGGTACACTAAGTAATAGTTTTAGTTTATAGCACTTCACTTAGCTCCACTTTGTATTCTAAAGGATACATCATAAGTCTGTGTTATCAATTTTATATGCACTGTATATTGTTTGATTTATTTAAATTTGTTTGGGGGTTTATAGCGCTACACTTTTTTTGTATATCATGATTGGCCACAGCAGAGGGCCACGCTGTACCCGCACCACCAGAGAGCCACGCTGTTCCCGCACCACCAGAGCCATGCTGTACCCACACCACCAGAGCCACGCTGTACCCGCACACCAGAGCCACGCTGTACCCACACCATCAGAGAGCCACGCTGTACACGCACCACCAGAGAGCCATGCTGTACATGCACCACCAGAGAGCCACGCTGTACACGCACCACCAGAGAGCCACGCTGTATCCGCACCACCAGAGAGAGAGCCACGCTGTTCCCACACCATCAGAGAGCCACATTGTTCCCGCACCACCAGAGAGGGAGCCATGATGTACCCGCACCACCAGAGAGAAAGCCACGCTGTTCCCGCACCACCAGAGAGCCACGTTGTTCCCGCATCACCAGAGCCACGCTGTACCCGCACCACCAGAGCCACGCTGTACCCGCACCACCAGAGCCACGCTGTACCCACACCATCAGAGAGCCACGCTGTACATGCACCACCAGAAAGCCACGCTGTACATGCACCACCAGAGAGCCACGTTGTTCCCGCACCACCAGAGGGGGAGAAAGATGAAGCCACTGCCAGGGTAGAGACATGCTACACTACTGACTAGAGTTGGCCTGGGCAACCCAGAGTGAGCGAACGTCCAGCCAAAGGGATCACTGTTGCAGTTTCACCAGGTCTGGTAAGAGAACCTGTTGTCACTGAGTTTCGGTAACTGGCCAGACAGGGATGTGCCAGCGTGGGCACCCAGGACATCTGCCGCCCGGAGTCTCACAAGCGGCGATGGGCTTTCCGTAGCAGCCGACACCTCTCCCCACTGTCAGCCACACACACTCAGTACACAGCCAGGAGGAGGAGGAGCCACAGAGGAGGGACATGACTTCAGTGCAAAAGCCTCCCAAAGCACCCAGCACATATCCCCTTACCCCCCAAAAGATGCTGTATCGCTCACTGTCCTCTTCCCGTGGCGTCCCTCTGTCCTCCCATGAAGATGACAGGGTGGATCTTAAAATGGAAGGGGTGTGGCCTTGACAGGAAGGGGTGGGTCATAGTTAAATTAGGGGGTGTGCGAGCTTAGTCAGGCCTAGGGCAGCACAAAACCTAAATACACCACTGTCACATATGTGTATGTCAATTGTTGTATGTAACCGTAGTACAGCCCAAAAACAATAGTGCACGTTTTGCTTTTTTTTATCCTACTTAAAACACACTGACACTAACTGACAATAATTTAAAAAATTTTTAAGAAAAAAAAAATCCTGCCCAAAATATATTGACCATGACCTTGGACCCTGACCTTGATTTTCGACCTTTACCTGAACCAAACACTAACCCTGGCACTGACCTAGATCAAACCTTGATCTAGCTATTTTTTTTAATGTATTTTTAATTTTTTATTATAATTATTTTATTATTATTGCTTTTTTTTTTTTTTTACACTCACGCTTTTTTTTTTCTCTGCAAAGAAAGAGAGAGATACAATGTATCTCTCCCCTCTATTCACAGAGAGATAAACACAGGGTCCGGCTTCACAGTGAATGATCACTGTGATAGCCAATCAGAGGCTATCACAGCAATCAGGTGACCCGAAAACGCATGATCAAGGTCCCAATCGTTAGTACGGGACATGGGGCTGCCGCTGAGACCCTGGTCTCTGTGCTAGGAGTACACTCTGTGGCACGCTCCCAGCGCAAAGACAGATATGCATATATATGCAGCCCACAGAATAAAGCCCAGTCCAGTGAGGCCGCATATATGTGTTACATTGGCGTGAAGGGGTTAAATGCCACTAAATGTAGCCTTTACTTCCATGTTCAATATTAAATATTAATAAGTGATTGCTTAGAAACAGTTAATCCAGGGAATATCCGATTGCCTCTGGAAGGAATTTTTAATCCCCACGCTGGCACAAATTGGATATTGCTGTGTGATTTTTTGCCTTCCTTTGGATCACCTGTGGGTATAGGAATGTGTATATAGGATTGTATATATATTGTTTCCTTCGATTGGTTGAACTGGTGTCTTTTTTTCAACCAGACTAACTATGTAGTATGTAGGGGGGGGCGCGGCCTAGCGCGGCATGTGAACAGACCTGTTCACCGGAGCTCCCGCTGTTGATCCTCCATTAGATCCTCACCTCGCTTCTCCCGGCACCCAAAAACCGAAGAGACTGGTGCCTGCAGCTTGCCTGTCACCTCAGGACCCAGCAGCTGCAAATTCGGGCATGATGACCCGCGGGAATCGCGGAGATTCCGCAGCCTCGGCTGCTCCGGACTTCCAAGATGGCGCCTGGACATCTCAGCCTCAGAGAACGCCACAAGGCCAGGACAAGAAGACAGAGCAGGGGGGTAAGTTCCAGAAACCCCTAAGAATAAAGACCAACCCAGGGATATGCTATACTACACACAGAAGCTGGCAGGCTCTGCTGACTCCACACAGGCCAGTACACATCTCCCTGCAGTGTCCACAGAGCAGGCAAGCAGGGGGGATACAGACAGGCTGGAAGACACTGACACTATGGAATCTGTCCCTGACCCCATGCCTGGTCTGTTTGAATCGCTGGTGGAGGATAGCCCCCAACCCACGCTTAGTGAAATATTACATATGGTCCACAGATGTACTGCTTCGGTGGATGACCTCAAGGAAAAATTTGGGGGGCTGAAGGAAACTGTCTCTCTCCTCCGCCAGGACATTCAAAAAATAAGGGAGAGAACCACGGCAGTGGAGGGGAGAGTAAGTGACATAGAAGACCAGATGCCTCATTTGAACAGAGATGTAAGGGGGGCCGCATAGCATGCGCATCAGGCCTTTGAAAAGACTGACATCATCGAGAACCGCCTGAGATGCAACAACGTCCGTATAGTGGGGCTCCCAGAGAAGGTGTAAGGCAGGGACCCCACTGTATTCGTTGAAGGCTGGCTGCAGGAAATATTTGGCAAGGAGGCCTTCTCTCCCCTGTACGCGGTGGAGCGGGCGCATCGGGTACCGCCAAGACCTCTCCCACCTGGAACCCCCCCTAGAGCGATGCTGGCCAGGCTTCTTAACTACCAGGACCGTGAAGTCGTGCTGCGACTTGCTTGGGAGAAGGGGGCTGTGCAGTACAAAATTTCCTTTTATCCTGACTTCTCAGCAGAAGTGCAGCGTAGACGATCCAAGTTTACAGATGTTAAAAAACAGCTGCAGCGACTACAGCTCAAGTACGCAATGCTATTCCCAGCTGAGTTGCGAATCACAGCCAGAGATCAGAACCACTTTTTCGAAAATGCACAAGATGCTGCAGGGTGGCTGGACCAGAACGAACAAGACCTACGTCGCCGTAGACGCGAAAATGAGGAAGGATGACTTCACTTAACACATCTGCCGCAGGCATAAAGGGCGCCCACATTCTACTGTCGTTAACGCTTCTTCAACAGAGGACCTTTACTTAATATCCAGTATCAGCGAGTGAATTTCAATATTTTATGAGCTCTCTTCAATTTTTGTTTAACCATTCAGGTGGACTGCGATTGTGCTCCACACCTGAACTCTACACGTTGCCACTGCTGTTATGGATGGGTTTGTGGGCCCTGTTGGCACGGTTAGGGCCTACAGAGCCCCACATTATTTGGAAACCCTTGCTTGGCCTTGTTAGCAGGGACTGTTCTACAGGATGTCTTTTACCCCTGGACATATTACTTGGTTCGCTTTGCCCTGCAATCAAGTTTAATGCTCTTTCACGGAAGTTTGATGCATCTCCACTGCATGAACTGCTTCATCAATCCCTCTCGTGTTCCACACTGCTTGCTGTCCATCCCAGTCTGTGCACGGACTGTATGTTGGAAGTCCTCCGGTACACCACCCAGTACTACAGGACCTTGTTACACTTACAAGAACTGGATTTGGTATTTGCAATGTCTGATACACCTATAGTGTCCTGGAACGTTCGGGGAGTGAACAACCCACTGAAATGATCTATGATCTCAGCTGGTTTGAGGAAGTTCCACCTGGCCATAATTGGCCTGCAGGAGACTCACCTGTGGGTCGATACGGTC
Source organism: Aquarana catesbeiana (assembly GCF_042186555.1). Lineage (NCBI taxonomy): Eukaryota > Metazoa > Chordata > Amphibia > Anura > Ranidae > Aquarana > Aquarana catesbeiana. Next base: position 380,088,873 of record NC_133327.1, read on the forward strand.
AGTTTCCTACAATACGCTTGGGTTGGTAAGGCCCATCACTCCACCTACTCTGCGTTTTCACGTGGAGTGAGTGTATTGATCCATAAAGCCCTAGTATACCAGGAGTTGGACTCCCTGATTGATATATCTGGTAGATTTGTGTTCCTGTATTGCAAATTGTATACAATCACACTGATATTAGCCTTTGTGTACGTGCCCCCTCCGTTCTCCAGGGAGGTGTTACAGCTGTTAATATCCTACTTAACTAACAAGCTGGATATCCCGGTATTAATAATGCGGGACTTTAATTGCTACTTGGACCCTAAATTAGACAGACACCCACCTGTGCAGCCCCCTGGGGGCGGACGGGGCACTGCTCTTAGCCGCCTACTTGCAGAGGTAGGATGGATTGACGTATGGCGCAATCCAGATAGTAAACAATTTTCTTGTTTCTCCAAGACCCATGGGTCATTATCCCGTATTGATTTGTGCATAGGTACCCCAAATCTGGTTGGTAACATCTCTAAAGTGGAATACTTCCCACGGGGAGTGTCAGATCACTCTCCACTAGCTTTATGGTTAACTACCCAACCCCCTAGTACTTTACCCAGGGCCCCGTGGAAGTTGAACGCTTTCTGGTTAAAGCTTTTCGCTTCGCAGGAAAGGATAGCCTCTCAGATCCAGGTCTTTTTTAGGACACACCGGCAGCAAACTGTTCACTTGAAATGGGAAACCTTTAAAGCATATTTAAGAGGGATTTTTATTCAAGAAATACAAAAGGTCAAACACAACTCCTCAGTCCTGTTAGAACAGGTGGGGGACTTGGTGAGGCAATTAGAACTAACATGTAACTGATCCTACTGACTCTGCCAGGGAGGCATGGATGTCGGCCCAGGACTCCTTGGACCGTCTGAGATCCTCTACTGCAGAGCAAAAAAGGTTCTTCACAAAGTTGGCATTTTACGAGGAGGGGGAAAAGACGGGCCGCCTACTTGCTAAAATTGCGCGATCCCAACAACAGTCACTGGCCATTGGAGCTATTCGTGCTGATAACGGTAAAGTAGTTAATTCACCGGAGGTCATTATATCCGAGCTGGCATCCTTTTATGGAGACCTTTATAGGCCGAGGGAAGCTTACTCGGATGTAGATCTGACCGCATATATGTCCAAAATTGATTTACCTTTATTGTCTGCTGAAGCTCAAAAACAATTGGATGCTCCGATAACCCTGGAGGAGCTTCAGATGGCGGCCTGCTCTTTTCCCACCTGTAAGGCACCGGGAGAAGATGGCCTCCCTATGGAGGTATTTAATCAATACGGAGAACAGATACTTCCAGAATTGTTAAAGGTTTTTAATGCCTGCCTGGAAGCAGGTAAGCTCCCTGACTCTATGGCAAGGGCAAATGTAATTCTACTTCTTAAGCAGGGGAAGGATCCGGTTGACCCTGGCTCCTACAGGCCTATTTCATTGCTTCAAAGTGATGTAAAGATCCTTGCCAAGGTCTTGGCGCTTCGGGTCAATGGGATTATCTCCTCCATTATACACTAGGATCAGGCCGGCTTCATGCCACAAAAGTCCACGGCTACAAATCTGAGGAGGTTGTTCCTGAACATGCAAATGCAAGCAGATAATGGAGGTCAAAGGGCTCTGTTGTCTCTCGATGCCAATAAAGCTTTTGACAGCGTCAGCTGGAGCTATTTATGGGCAGAATTAAAAAAAAAAAAAAAAAAGCAATCAGCACACACAGGTCAAAAAATACAAAGGCACTTGATAATTGCAAGCTGAACACCACAAGGTAAATCACAACACCTAAAGTTAATGAATATGAAAATAAGAAGGTGCAGCGCAATAAACGTCCATGACATCAAATATAATCCACCACGTGAGAGACTGGATATAGCCAATAAATGCAGCCAAAGTTCATATTGTGAAATCCTCCACCATCAATATAAAATACTTTTACCAAATAGGATGGACCATTTGAGTGAACAAATGATCAAACACGCTTGTTACCCACTCATGGGGGTGCAGATGGCGAGTACATCCAGCAGCATGCACAGAGGATAATCACGGTGGATGAAGCAGATGAATGGGAGATAAAAAGTGGACACAGTCTAAGTGTACACTGTAATGTTCTTTATTAGATAAAAAGTTTTGTAAAAGGCACAATACACTGAGGGTAATAACACCAGTCTGTATTAGATAATTGCTTCAGCTTCCAGTGTAGATTATTCCATATAAAAAATAAGATTGATGAGAAGAATAGATAAGCAGTATGAGAACTGCATATGTGAAGCACAGATGAACAGCGGGTGACGTCAACGATGTAGCTCCTCCCCCCGTACGTACGTTACGTCCAGAACGGACTTCGTCAGCGGTAGGTGGAGCTACACACGTCACCCAATGTCTATATATAGTAGCCCGGCCACCATGGAGAGCGCAGAGCGTGGGCAGCAAGAACCGGAAAGCGGAACTACTGCCATCACCAGTACACAATGTGCCATGTTTTCTCATGGGGACACGGGCAACAGGCCACACGAAAACATAAAATAAAGTGCATAATGATAATATTCCAGAATGCCAGTGAACATTAAAAGCACATTATAAAACACATATAATAATGCAAAAACCATATAAAATACAATATTAATATGAACGTATACCCGCCTTCGTCTGTGATAAAAAAATGTATATATATATATAAAACCAGTTATTTATCTGAAATAAAAGAATTAAGATCAAAGTCTACGTTGAGGCCCCTTGGAACTAAATCCAGAAGGATTCGCGTCAACTGAGTTGGCGAATGAAATTGCCCCCTCTCCAGTGTCGATTCACCTTCTCAAGGCCCCAGAATTTAAGACATCTGGGATCCCTATTGTGATAGTATCTAAAATGTCTGTAGACATTATGTGTCCTCAGCCCCTTTTTTATGTTGTTAACGTGCTCGGCAATGCGGATGGTTAGGGGTCTCGAAGTCCTCCCTATATATTGCAACCCGCAATCACACTCGAGCACGTATACAACCCCTGCGGTGTTACACGTTATGAGATTTTTAATAGGATATGTTTTACCAGTGGTTGGGGCACTAAAATCTTTACGCCTTTTAATATTGTATTTACACTGTCTACATTGGGGGCATTTTCCACATGCATAAAAACCAGTAAGGAAGGAAAAAAATCTATTCTCTTTAAAAACTGGGGGATCCACAACGCTAGGGGCTAAAACATCTCTTAAGGTGGGAGCTCTTTTATAAATAAACCTAGGACGGGGTGGCAGGACTGTGCCTAAAATCCTATCCTTTTTTAAAATGCCCCAATGTTTCATAACAATCTTTTCGAACTTTTTATGTTGAATGTTAAAATCAAGTATAATTTTAAATTCATGATCCTGCCTGACTTTTTTGGGCTTTGTAATATCTGTCACCAAGGTAGCTCTATCCAGTTTCCCAATAGTTTGGATTTCTTTAGCTATGGTCTCTGTTTTATATCCTTTTTGTCTGAATCTTTCTGCAAGTATATTGGACTGTGCAAAATAATCCTCTTCCTTGGTGCAGTTACGTCTTAAGCGTATAAACTGCCCCCTAGGAATATTACACAGCCAAGACCGATGACGGCAGCTATCCAACGGGATGTAGCCATTTCTATCGGTTGGTTTAAAATAATTTCTAGTTTTAAAACACTGTCCTTCCTTAAAAATCTCTAAGTCAAGAAATGTCATGCAGTAAGCATCGGCATTCCATGTAAGCTTAATATTTTTAGTATTACCATTGAGTCTGGACATAAACAACTGTAGGCTTACCATATCTCCCTCCCAAATAATAATCAATATAGCATTGGTAACATTTTAGGGAGGCGGGTTTATTATTAAAAACCATCTCCTCCTCCCATAGCGCCATAAAAAGGTTTGCCCCAATGGGTGCAAACCGAGCACCCATCGCAACACCAAGAATCTGCAGAAAAAATGTATGGTCATACCAAAAATAATTTCTGGTTAGACAAAATTTAAGGGCGTCTAACAGAAAATTCTTATGAAGGGTAGGGAGGTCGGACTTTTCAAGAGCCCAGCTAACGGCTTTGAGGGTATCCTGATGGCCAATTATGGTGTATAATGAACAAACATCTGCCGTAACCAGAATGCTATTGTCAATGGCAGACGTTGATTCAATGATCTGGATGGCATGCTTAGTGTCTTTAAGATAAGCTTTGGTGGAAGATACCAACGGTTTTAAAAAGTAGTCAATTTATTGACCCAGTCGTGCAGATACTGAGTCAATACCATTGACTATAGGCCTTCCTGGTGGGTTTTGAGCATTTTTATGAACCTTAGGCAAAAAATATGTATTAGGCCTCCTACACACACTAGGATCCAGATAGGCCGATTCTTTCTTGTTAAGGATTCCATTACTTTTGCCCTGTGCAATAATGGCTTGTAATTCTTTATTATATTCAAAAACTGGGTCTTTATTCAGTACTTGATAAGTAGATCTGTCCGACAATAATCTGTCCATTTCTCCATTATAAAAAGCTTTGCATATAATAACAAGACCCCCACCCTTATCCACCGGGTGAACAACTACATCCTTTTTCTTTTCTAAGGTGGCAATGCCGGCTTTAAGGTAATGGGGGTCCCTAACTTTTTTAATCCTCATGGTCTCTAAATCACTAGAGACCATGTTTTTAAAAACCTCTATGTGTTTATGATCATTCTTGGGAGGATTAAAAACAGATTTATTAGATAAATTGGAGTGGGTTCCTGAAGGCAATACCTGGGCTGAAGTTCGGGGAGGTTCTCCTGGCTTGGACAGGAAGTAACATTTGATGTTAAGGGTTCTAACAAATTTTTGTAGACTTATATAGGTTTGGAACTTATTAAAATTACGGATAGGGGCGAACTTGAGTCCTTTATCAAGGACCCTAAGTTCGTCTTCCGAAAGGTCCAATCCACTTATATTATAGATACCACCTCCTATTATAGTCTTTGTCTTTTGTATTTTTCTTCCTGCTCTTCTTCCTCTCTTAACCTTCTTTTGCCTATGTGTTTTGGTGTCTGCCACCAAGGGTCTTGCCACTGAAGTTGGCTCGGCCCTAAAAAACCTTCTCCTTGTGTTGGATCCTCATGTTGTAATGGTGCAAATCGGTTCTGGACCGGAATGGGTACTTGATTAGAGTATTGATCATTTTCCCTACGATAATCGTCCCCCCTCACTGGTTGTTCTTGATTATTATAATAGGGATAGTCTCTATTAGAGGGACCATGAGATGGTCAACCTCTAGAAGGTCTAGAGATACCCCCCCTATTTTGCCAGGGTCTTTGTTCACGGGGAGGTTGGTGGTTGTAGGTATTACCTCTCCCTCTACCTCCTCTACCCCGATTGCCTCCACCTCTATGGTTGGCATGGCTCCAACCCTTAGTGGAAACATTTCTAGGAGTAGAAGTTCCCAGGGCAATGGAAGTGGAGATTGATGGGGTACGTAAGGTGCGGCTTGGAGGAATATTAGATGGAACTGGTTCTGAATGCTGAACCTTCAATTGCCACTTAAATATTTTTCCTCGCGCAAAATCGCCAGAATCCCTAATATACTTAGATTTCTTTTTCTCTTGTACCTCTTTATCCCATTTTGTCATTTTTTTTATTTTTTAATTCACTAGAAAGTTTGGAGAAATCTGGTGAATTTTGAAATGGTTCTATTTTGTGTTTGAGATCTGTTATTTGTTGATCTAACATTTTCATTTTCCTTTGTTTTCTGATTAATAGTAAATCAAGCAATTCTTGACCCTTTTCACAAAAAAGTTTTGCCATTCTAATAAAGATTCCTCATCCATTAATCCGTCATTAGGTGGGATATCCCACCTTAATCTCCTAGGGATGAGTTTACACTTAGTATATTGATTGAATGATGTGATATCCCACCAGGCTTTAATTTTCTTTTCAAAAGCGTAACCCAGCTTTTTGAAACACACAGATAGATCATCTGGGATACTGGGGAATGGTGTATCAGAAAAAACCTCATCAAGCTTAACCTCCCTGTGATCAAGGAAGTTAAAAATATCCATGTGTGCTGCTAAAAGGAATGTGATTCAAAAACAATACTAAAAAAAAAAAAAAAAAAAAAAAGCAATCAGCGCACACAGGTCAAAAAATACAAGGGCACTTCATAATTGCAAGCTGAACACCACAAGGTAAATCACAACACCTAAAGTTAATGAATATGAAAATAAGAAGGTGCAGCGCAATAAACGTCCATGACATCAAATAGAATCCACCACATGAGAGACTGGATAAAGCCAATAAATGCAGCCAAAGTTCATATTGTGAAATCCTCCACCAGTATAAAATACTCTTACCAAATAGGATGGACCATTTGAGTGAACAAATGATCAAACACGCTTGTTACCCACTCATGGGGGTGCAGATGGGCAGTACTAGATAAATTTGGTTTCGGGGAGCGATTTATAGCATGGGTTAAGTTATTGTATGCATCCCCTCAGGCCAACATTAGAATGGCAGATAGAGTATCACAAGCCTTTGCCCTGGGCAGGGGGACAGGGCAAGGTTGCCCAGTGTCCCCTTTGCTATTTGCGATTGCAATAGAGCCACTGGCAGCCATTATAAGAGACAGTATGCAGATCCAGGGGTTCCAATATGGAACTCTGCACAAAAAAATAATGTTATACTCGGATGACATGTTACTCTTTCTGGGGGACCCGAGTCATTCACTATCAGGGGCGATGTCTATAATAAAACAGTTTGGCCACCACTCCGGATTGACCATAAACTGGTCCAAGTCAGCTCTGATGATGCTGGACATGGACCATGGGGTTGTACTTCCCGACCATCGTCCCATCCCTCTGGTCACTAGTTTCAAGTATCTGGGCATACAAATCGCGCCCAGGCTTGGAGACTACTGCTCCCTAAACATATATCCCTTACTGTCTCATTTTCGAGACAAAATAAATACATGGAACAACTTGAAGATGTCACTGGCAGGCAAGGCCAATTGAATCAAAATGATCTTAATGCCCCAGTTGCTATACTTCTTGCACAATACACCGGTAGTGATTCCTCTAAAAATTTTCAGAATAGCAATTACCCTTTTTCATCGATTGTTATGGAATACCAAGCCTCCTAGAATTAGGCTGGAGCAGTTGCAGCAGTCTAAGGACAACGGGGGGCTGGCGATCCCCAACCCCTGGTTGTACTATATAGCGTCCCAATTGCAACAGCTGGTCGGCTCCATGACTCCAGACCCAAAGGGCTCAGCGGCGCAGATAATGCTGATTGCCTCTGGAGCAGAGACCATTCCCATGGGCCTAGAGGCACAATTGTTTGCGAAGTCCAACAAGCAGACCCCAACGCTGTCACTAGTACAGAAAATATGGAATAAGGTCAGACAACTCCAGGGGGTGCAAGGTTTTACAGATTTCAGTCCAATATGGGGTAATCGCTCATATACTGAGGTGGGAAAATTACAACAAGGGCCTAGATGGCGTACCCATGGAGTGAAGTTGTTTTCCCACATATTTAGGGATGGTAAACTGCTTTCCTTCATAGAACTACAAGCTAAATTTAACTTGCTGAATAACATGCTTTACTCATACCTCCAATTGAGGCACGCTGTTGCTGCGCAGGGAGATGCTGGTGAGTGGACATTGTCGCCCACTCCGGGGTTTCTATTTGCTGTAGACCAGTAGTGTAACTAAAGGGATTATATCCCAATGCTATCAGATGCTACTAGCAAGACACTTGCGGGCCTATCCATGTAATGTGGTGTCTGCATGGCCAAATCACAGGGGAACAATGGGAGGAGGCCCTACAGTCCATATCCACATGTTCCCTTAATGTTGCACAAACAGTTTCCCAATTGTTCATAGCACTGAGAGTGCACTATACCCCGAAAAAACTGCATAGGATGGGCAGGGCGGCGGATCCTTTATGTTGCCGTTGTTGACAGCACAACGGGGACCTTATTCACCTCCTATGGCGCTGCCAGAAGCTCCATCGATACTGGAATGAGGTGGTTGGTATACTCAATGGGGTATTTCAGACAAAAGTTCCTACAGATCCTTTGTGTTGTATATTGGGGGTTCTGGAGGATGTAATCCCTGAGGAGTTGACCAGGGTCGCATTCTCCAGAGCACTATTCCAGGCCAGGAAACTCATCCTTATGGGTTGCAAATCCACTCTGCCACCTACTTGCAATTCTTGGGTAGCGCACATGGGACAAACCCTCATTAGGGAAAAATACATATACCAACATAGGGGATGCCCGGGTAGGTTTGAACGTATATGGTCAAAATGGCTAGACACACCAGGTTTAAGCCCAAGAGAGCTTGTAATGTCCAGACTCCTGCCGTCCTTATAAATAGGATGAGGGGATGCAAGACAGATTGTATATTATGAACGAAGCAGGTTGTGGTGGTGGAACCAGAGAGAGATGAACTATAGATGTTTGGAGTAATGCACTCGGTTGGTAGACCATTTGAAACAAAACTGAATATGTGTTAATGAACCAAAAAATAAAAAACATTGTACCTGTATTTGTAACCTGAGCATTCATTATTGCTGGAAATTATACGAATGTTCAATAAAACCTTTTCTGATTTAAAAAAAACTATGTAGTATGTAAGCTTTATTTAATGGAAAACTTTTTTTTTACTTGTTAGGTTGTTTTAATTAATAGAAGAGAGTCAGTGCTCAACCAATCAACATAGTTTTTTAATAAATTTAGGTCCCTGATGTTGGCTGTTGCTAATCAATGGCTTTCAGAACAGGTGGCAGATTAGCATTTTCTACCATTCCAGCTGTATATGGATTGTTAGAATGCTCATTGGAGAGGCAATCTAGTGGCACAGTCACGAGCAGATTAGTTACCCTGGCCTACACTAATCTCTTTGTAGGTTTCCTCAAAGAGAAGTACATTTACCTCTCAGTATTTTTTCAGAGCTATGCACACACATGACTGCGATATATGAATGACATTTTTGTCATCTGGAAGAGGTTGATGCAAGAATTTGAAGACTGGGCCCAGTATATAAACTCTATTTTTCCCTTCATTGTGATTAACCCAGAGCTTTCTTAGTCACAGATAACATTTCGTGACGTGTTAATCACTGTTCAGGAGGAAGGAAAATTAAAAACCAACCCGTATTTCAAACCCACACATACAAACACTCTATTGCAATTTACCCATTCCAGACATATGATCACAAACTGTTGATCATGACATTCAGATTGAAAAAAATGAAACAGAGATTTTTAGAGCAAGGATTCCCTAGGGATGTAATAGGAAGGGCCTTGATTACTGATACTCTCAAAATAGTTACAAAAATTCTCAAGGAATCCGGATGCAGCAGAATTCCATCTAAACAGGTTCATCCTCACTGACAGTGTAACAAAAATTTCGTAAAAGACATTATTATATCTTGAGGAATGATCAAAAGTGAAGTAAAACAACCGCCACTGCACATTTCACAAAGGAGTTGCCACCTGAAGGATGTATTGTTAAATGGTATGTGTTGACCCAAATGACAAATATAAAAAAATCGTATGTAAAATTTCTAAGAGGAAGGGCTTCTACAGGTGTTGCAAATGTAACATCTGTTGTGCTCAAATCTGTGGTTCTTTCTTTTCTCACCTACATTCTGGATGTATATGATATGATATACAGTACATAAATACTTTAATTGTAACAGTGATTAAGCAAATATATTCTGAAATGTCCTTCTGTATGTGCAAAAAACGATTTCTCACTTTAAATGTTACTTCCAGAAACACCTCAGTGACATCAGGGTGGCCCTTGAGAGCCGTCTGCAGAAACCTATCAATTCTGATAAACCATTAGCTGTACATCTTACAAGCACACCACCAGACCCATTATCTCTGGGGTATGGTGATGAATCATGTGCCACTTTTTGCCTGTGGAGGTGATAGAAATTTCACTGCAGATGATGGCTCCCAGGGGCCTTAATAACATAGTTACTTACCTGCTCTTCCTGCCTGATAAATGAATAATAATTTATATGATACACCCCAACTCACTTTAAGAATGAATATGTTTTAAATTGTTTACAGCTTGACTATATACAGTATATATATATATATATATATATATATATATATATATATATATATATATATATATATATATGTAGCGGGTATCTCACTCTATAACCCGCCAAGCTGGCCAGAACAATGTACACAGGCTTTCTAGCTTGAGTTAGGGAGAGCTGCCTGTTAGCAGTTGTAAGGGGGATTTTTCACCCCCCCTTCTTCCTGTTTTCACTGACTGAGTTAATATAATATGAGCTGACACACACAGAGCTTTGCATTCAGCGGCCTCTCTTGTGCCGCTATTGGCCAGAAGAGGAAAACCAATTAAGAGCACAGTTACAACAGCCAATGAAAGAGATTGTACTGAACTGCAGAGAGAGCAGCAATGGATCCTGGGACATGCAGCTCCCACACAAAATGGCCCCATAGACTGGTATACAGGAAGAACTACAAACCCCATGATGCTTTGCTGACAGGAAAGTAAAAGACTCCATTTTGTGTCCTGAGTTAAAGTTCAGTGAGCCTTGAGAGAGTGAAGAGACCAGACCTGAGAGAGAGGTGCTGTCTCTCAGATGATCTCTCTGTACAATTCCGGCCTCCACTGCCAGTTGTGATGTCCAGCCTGAGAGAGGGGGATCCCAGGTGAATATTGAGGAGCATCTCCACCAACGGTGAACCTTTCCAGTGTGAGGGGACCGATTGGGTCGCCATGAAAGCCTGCCTGTTCCAGGACGTTCGTTTTAGCCTTGATCTCATGATTTGGTGAGAGGGCATTTCTGCCCATCTGCAGGGAACAGAGAACCTGCACTACAGAAAGAGTTATTTGAACACTGTATACAAACATCATTGCCGGTAGTCATCTTGTTGACACTTGTAGTACTACAGGGATAAAGGATAAAGCTATCCATTTCTGGGACATTTGTATACTGACACCATTGTCCTCTGATCTTGTTGAACAAAATCCTGCCTGTTTCACTTGATAATCTGGGCCAGTTATATTGTTTGCTCTACTACCCAGGAGTTAAAGTGCACCAACGAAAGTGGCTAGCTGAAGACACCAAAGCTTATCTTTTCTTCAAAAAGGACTGAAGCTGTTAGGGCCATACAGATCCACACACACATATTCAGGGCTCTGCATATGTATTGGGTGTGTGGGACAGTTTAGCTATAAAGTTTAGCCATTACTTGCTGACTTGAATAGGCGTGTAAAGTTGGGCCTGTGGTGTCAGGGGACAGAAGAGAGAGACCTGACACAAAGGGAGTCATTCCTCTGCTCTCCTCCTGCCTGGACTCATAGAGCCAATCTGAGTAGAGTTAACCAATCTAATTTGAAGTGCCGTATTGTGCTTTATTTACCATTTAAGTGTGCCTCTGCTCTTGGGACATTCTAGTGTTTGGAATCCCCTGAAAGCAGCTTGAATAAAGGATTGAGAGCTATATTGCTCTTAAATCTCAGTTATTGCTCTCTAGTTGATTACTTGAATATATATTGCTACTGTTTGTTATTCTTCCGCAGAAATATTGCAGTAAAGACAATTTCTGTGTTTTATCATAATGTGTGTTTTTCTCATTGGTCATTGCACTTACACTATTGACAGGTGTGCCAGAGGGAGCTGAGACTGTTATTGGGGCTGAGAGGCAGAGTAATGGACTGAACTACTGTAACTTAAGCAACTCCTACGGGGGTATTGCTATATATATATATATACACACACACAGTTGTGCTCATAAGTTTACATACCCTGGCAGAATTTATGATTTCTTGGCCATTTTTCAGGGAATATGATAACACAAAAACATTTCTTTCGCCTGTACAAACATGCTCTATATGAGTGTTTTTTTGCCAAATGAACTAGCTTTATTTAAGCCCAGTATGCATAGACCCTTAGGTGTTAAATTGTGGTGTTGCTTAGCAATATGTCAAGTGTTTGTAATAAGGACTCTACTAAGTGCTTACATTCAATTAGTTGTCAACTTACTAAAAACACATGAAGTAAAAGGTGAAATGTAATTAATTGCCTTGGTTTAGCGCATCTTTCTTGAATAAAAATGAAAGCAAAATTCGAATGGTATATAAAAACTCCTGATGTTTCTGCATGGAGAAGCTAGAGAGTGCAAAATCTGGTGCAACTCTGCAAAGAAACCAATCAGCGTCCAGGTTTTAATGCCAAAGCTTAACTGAACAATCTGAAGTTTGAAGCTGATTGCCTACCACACACAGCTGCACCAGATTCTGAGTGCACTAGTTTTAGCAAATCTACCCCTGTGTCTATATAGTTATGGACATGAACACTACATAAACCAAAAAACATAATCAAAGTACACATGGAATCTACCCTGTCTTTCTGCCCCTCTTCTGTCCTCTTTTGCATATAACAAGCATACCACATTCACTATCAGGGGCGTAACTAGAAATAGCAGGGCCCCATAGCAAAATGTTGTATGGGGCCCCCCCTGCAAACAGCCCCCCCCCCCACAGCTGCCCTAGTGTCAATGCAGCGTGACCTGTGCCACATACAGCGTGACCTGTGCCCAATGCAGCGTGACCTGTGCCCAATACAGCGTGACCTGTGCCCAATACAGCGTGACCTGTGCCCCATACAGCATGACCTGTGCCCCATACAGCCTGGTCTGCCTGTGCCCCATACAGCCCCACCTATGCAGAGGAAGAAGCAAGCCACCCGGATCAGCAGAGAGCGGGATTGCCCGCTGTAATAGCTTTCATTTGAATTTCCTGTCTTCCCGGGGCTCATCGTCACATAGCCCCACCTCTTGGCCCGACGCCTTTGATGACGTCACATGTCCCGCATTGGATCGGCGTTCTGTCTATCAAAGGCACCGGGCCAAAAGGTGGAGCTATGTGACGTGAGCCCCGGGAACACTGGAAGTTCTAATGAAAGCTCTTACATCGGGCAATTCAGCTCTCTGCTGATACGGACAGCTCGCCTCTTCCTTTCCTCTCTCTTCCCCTAGCTGGGAGACTGTGCCGGCGGTGCTCTTATCGTCACTGGGCCCCACTCTGCTGCGGGCCCCATAGCGCCCGCATGGGTCGCTATGGTGGTAGTTACGCCCCTGTTCACTATGCTCTGAGGAAAATTGTGTGCAACTGCACTTGCAAAGTTCACAGTCTGTTTGCTTTTATTAAATCAACCCCCAATGTTTATAAGTCATGGGGGTTATTTACTAAAGGCAAATCCACTTTGCACTGCAAGTGCACTGAAAGTGAAGTGCAGTCGCTGTAGATCTGAGGGAAAGATCTGAAATGAGGGGAGGCTCTGCTGATTTTATCTTCCAATCATGTGCAAGCTAAAATGCTGTTTTTTTTATTTTGTATTTATTTGAGCTTAAAATATGCCTCTAGATAGCATAATGTGAATGGACATATAGGATAACGTTGAGCTGCTTCTACAGGCAAAACGCTAAACTCCTCTAGAAGCAGTGTTTTTTTAAGCTAGTGTACATGGACCCTAATACCGTAATATAAGCATAGCATAAAAATAAAACAACATAATAACAGTGATACAGCATAAAATAAGATAAAATAAAAACTTAAAATGGAATAAGGGTGCTAATGTTTCATATGAATATAATGTTTCATATCTTTATTTAAACTTTTTTTGAGGTCTCCAAAAAGGAAAATACCATAAGTTAAATTTTTACATCTAAAATCCAGGATGCAGGTGGTCTCCTTAAATGACCTATGGCTTATCTTTTTACTTAGAATTTGTTAAAATGAAAATCAGATGAATTCTGGAAGATAAAGGTTTTTGTTTCTTCTTGAAGTTTGTTGGAAATATTTTTGTTTTTTGTTTTTTGTTTTTGTTTTGCTTTTTGTGTTTCTTTCTTGACATAATTGAACATGAATGTGTCATGCTATAAATATGTAAACAGTGGCTTTGCATCCACAGTAGAACATGTTTTTTGTGTTTTAAAAAAATGAATGTTCAGTAATGTTTAACATGCAATGCATTTTGATATTTTCTGCATGGATATCATGGATATCATAATGTTTCATCAATATTAGAATTCCAAGTAAATAGTAAATCCAGTAATACATGTTTAAAGTTAATATTGATAGTACTTCTAGAAATTGTCAAAGTTAAGCATGTTAAAAATTAAGTTAATTGTTAAAGTAGAATCAGTCATTCCATCTTGTGTGTCTTTTTATTCACTTTGTTTTTAATAATGTTTGTATTCACTTTTTTGTTTATTTTTATGGTGGCTTTCTTTTTTCTTTTTGGTATCCTCCTTACAAGTTACAGTGTTTAGTTCAGTGGTGGCTGGTGCTCAACATTTTTTTTTTGGAGGGGGCTCAAGCAAACTGAAAAATTCTGAAAAATACTGAAAAAAACATCAATTGCAGCCTCACTGTGCCATCAATTTCAGCCACTGTGCCCATCAAATGCCGACACTGTGCTATCAATAGCAGCCACAGTGCCATCAATAGCAGCCACTGTGCCCATCAAATGCAGCCACTGTGCCATCAATTGCAGAAACTGTGCCCATCAAATGTAGTCACTGTGTCATCAATTGCAGCCACTGTGCCATCAAATGCAGCCACTGCGCCATCAATTGCAGCCACTGTGCCCATCAAATGCACCCACTGTGCCTATCAATTGCAGCCACTGTTCCATCAAATGCAGCCACTGCACCATCAAATGCAGCCACTGTGCCCATCAAATGCAGCCACAGTGCCATCAATTGCAGCCACTGTGCCATCAAATGCAGCCACTGCGCCATCAAATGCAGCCACTGTGCCCATCAAATGCAGCCACTGTGCCCATCAAATGCAGCCACAGTGCCATCAATTGCAGCCACTGTGCCCATCAAATGCACCCACTGTGCCTATCAATTGCAGCCACTGTTCCATCAAATGCAGCCACTGTGCCCATCAAATGCAGCCACAGTGCTATCAATTGCAGCCACTGTGCCTATCAATTGCACCCACTGTTCCATCAACTGCAGCCACTGTGCCCATCAAATGCAGCCACTGTGCCCATCAAATGTAGCCACTGTGCCCATCAAATGCTGCCACTGTGCCCATCAAATGCTGCCACTGTGCCATCAAATGCCGCCACTGTGTCTATCAATTGCAGCCACTGTGCCATTAAATACTGCCACTGTGCCCATAAAAATGCTGACACTGTGCCCATCAAATGCTGACACTGTGCCATCAAATGCTGCCACTGTGCCCCTCAATTGCAGCCACTGTGCCCCATCAAATGCTGCCACTGTGCCCCATCAAATGCTGCCACTGTACCCCATTAAATGTTGCCACTGTGCCCATCAAATGCCGCCACTGTGCCCATCAAAAGTTGCCACTGTGACCCCCCCCCGCTCACCGCCTGACCGGCACTTAGCCTATCTCAGTGGCAGGTCAGGCAGCAGGGGACGGCAGTGAGCTGTGGGACCTTGCAGTGGGTCAGACAGCGGCTAGCTGTGTCCTCCATGCATCTCCTCCCCTCCTCCTGATAGGCATCCAATAGCAGCACCTTTCAGCCAATCAGGTGACGGGTAACAGACCCGTACTCCCTGATTGGTTGAGAGGCGGTTCAGTGTTAGGAAAGCGAAAATTCATTCGCTTTTCTAACACACCTTTTTTGAAGCCTATTAGAGCCTATAGCTCTAATCACGTGCATCAAAGATATACCCCCGTCAATGTAATTCAGGCGCCCGGTGTCCGAAAAGGGACCAGATGCCTGAATAGGGGGTGGTGGCAGTGGCCATGGATAGATTCATGCAATGCATAAATATATCCATTATTCAGAGAGGGGGTAGCTGGAGAGGGGGGGCGGCACCCGTGTGCGCTTAATGGATGCACCACCACTGGTTTAGTTCATAGATTAAGTTACTTCTTGAGAATTTACATGAATACAGCCAAACTTGCCAACCAGAGTCAGAAAGTTCCAGTTTGCAATTACCTGTGTCTATAATCTTTCCTGAATACCAGCTTGACTTATCAAAATACATTTCCTCTGAGGGATGTAAGTTAGCTTGGAGCTAGCTGGCATCTGAAAGTCAACTATGGGCTCTGTGCTTTCTTTCCAATCAACCAACCCCCCCCCCCCACCCAATTTTTGTTTTCACCAGCTGTATCTTATGCTTATTTTTGCTTCAATACTTACCTTTTTCTGAATTGGATCATGTGGTGCTGCATGTTCTTCTTCCTCTTCTCCTCTTCTTTGGGTTGAGCATTCCTTACATGAAATTGGCACCACTCTTCACCAGTAAACTGTGGATAAACGGTGCCATGGTCATGCTACCTCAAGGTGTGGGGTCACAACAACCTGCACTCACAGTATGTGCTCATTCTTCTGGGCTGAGTAATGCTTGCCATCATTCAACCAGAAACACTGAGGACATCTTGTGATGAAGGCTTTAAGTTTGGACTGTAAGCTGTCAGTAAGAGAGGCAAATGAGTCTCACTATTGTTCTGATTTGTGCCTTCACAGTGACAGATTACATTGTAGAACATAGATCCTCAAAAAATCAAAAAATAAACAGAAGAATCCCTTAAAGCCCAATTGAAACCTCAGTTTAAATGAGTGTAATACAGTCCCGATTCATTAAAACAAAAGGGGTTCAATGTTTACAGTTTGTTTGTTTTCTAAAGCACTCACAGTTGAAGTACAAAAAGTCTGTCACCTGCCAGTAGCTGAAAAGTACTGCTCTCTGTGGAGAAGCAATGATCTCATTGCAGAGGTCTGATATTCCCCTACTGAGTCAAACATATAGCAAATAGGCTATTCAATTTGCAAGGGAACTTTCCTCAGAGCTTAATTATTGTGGTAAACGTTGTAAAGAATACCCAATCACATACAAGGAAAAAAAAAAACAGTGTTTTTGCTTCCACATTATTGGATGATGGAAGTCAGCAGATCTGAACTTTATTCACTAAGCTCTGGGGAAAACTCTCTTAAACACTCTTACAAAAGTACAACTTCTCTTGCAAAAGGAACAGTCTATTTGCTTTTAGTAAGTTAACCATATTGCACCCTAAAAACAGGTGGAACATGTAACATGTTGTCAAAGGTGAACTTATTCTTTAAAGTGGTTGTAAAGGCAGAAGGTTTTTTATCTTAATGCAATTTATGCATTAAGATAAAAAGCCTTTTGTGTGCAGCAGCCCCCCCTAATACTTACCTGAGCCCCATCTCGATCCAGCGATGTTGCACGAGAGACCCGGCTGACCGGTACTCTCCCTTCTCATTGGCTGAGACAGCAGAGAAGCGCCATTGGCTCCCGCTGCTGTCAATTAAAGTCAATGAGCCAATGAGGAGAGAGAGGGGGCAGGCCGCTGCTCCGTGTGTAAATGCACACGGGGAGCTGCAGCGAGGGACCCGAGAAGAGAAGGATCTGGGCTGCTCTTTGCAAAATCACTGTACAGAGCAATTAAGTATATGTTTGTTATTTGTAAATGAAAAAGCCTGAGACTTTAGCATCACTTTAATCTCTTTGTGAGCAATTTGAGTATGCCTATTAATCTGGCCCATATGGACCAGAACTAATGTGACTATGTCTATATATCTATGTGTACACATACTATGATGTATTATTCTCTTTTTTCTGTTATCAGCTGCACCCCGTGAACCCCTGAAGAAGCGTATTCAGTAAAATGTGGCGGGATTGCACCTTCCCTTGTCTTTCTAATAAAATTGATGATTTTTATAATTGTTTTCAGTGTATTTTTTCCTGGCGGTGGAAGTAACAGCACTTTTAAAGTCACATATATCCTTCTTTACAACTTTTTCATTTTTGTGTCTTCAGGGATGCAGTTCTGAAGAATAAGCTGTACCCAGTATTTTTTTTGCTGTGTGCTTCTAATCAAAAGAGTTTCCTGTGTACTGACAAATTTGAGACTTATTCTGGAACAAATACTATTCAATAACATGAACACAGTAGTGTATGACAGTGCTGCTGTCCAAAAGATGTCCCTTTGCTCCCTCATTCAGAGTTGGGTCACTCTAAGACAGGAGGCGTGTTACTGGCCAGATCACTGGTATTATTAATATTAAGGGGATCCCCGCACCAAATTAAAAAAAAAAAAAATTGCGTGGGGTCCCCCTAAAATCAATACCAGGCCCTTCAGGTCTGGTATGGATATTAAGGGGAACCCTGCACCAAAATAAAAAAAATGGAATGAGGTCCCCCCAAAATATATACCAGACCCTTATCCGAGCACGCAACCTGGCAGTCTGCAGGAAAAGGGGGGGACAAGAGAGAACCCCCCCTCCTGAACTGTACCAGGCCACATGCACTCAACATGGAGGGGGTGTTTTGGGGCCCCCCAAGCCACCTTGTTCCCATATAGATGGGGACAAGGGCCTCTTCCCCACAACCCTTGCCCGGTGGTTGTGGGGGTCTGCGGGCGGGGGGGCTTATCGGAATCTGGAAGCACCTTTTAACAAGAGGACCCCCAGATCCCACCCTCCCATGTGAATGGGTATCAGGTACATTGTACCCTACACATTCACCAAAAAAGTGTCAAAAAGTAAAAATGACAGTAGACAGTTTGGGACAATTCCTTTATAAAAAAAATGTCCCTCGACGTACATTCATGTTTGTTCACAGCAACCGAGAAAAAAAAAAGGACAGACTCTGCCTCAATGGGAGGCTCCCGCCGACTGCAGCCTTTTTGCTTTGACAGCTCTTATATAGCTGAGGGCAGGGCCTCCTGGTGACGTAAGCGGGTGACCCCACCCCCGTTCTGATGTCATGTCATGTCACGTAACATCAGGGGGCGGGGTCACCTGTTTACGTCACTGGGTGGCCCCGCCCTCAGCTATATAACAGCTATCAAAGTGAAAAGGATGTAGTCAGCAGGAGTCTCCCATCAAGGTGGAGTTTTCCCCGTTTTTTTCTTTTTTTTTCTCGGTCCGTTGGCGCTGTGATCGAAGATGGATTTACATTTACATTTACATACCAGATCTGAAGGGCCTGGTATGGATTTTTGGGGGGACCCCATGCCATTTCTTTTTATTTTGGCGCATGGTTCCCCTTAATATCCGTACCACACCCTAAGGGCCTGGTAATGGACTGGAGGAGGGGGGGCCCATGGTGTTTTTTTCAATGATTTGTATGTATATTGCTGGGATCTGGCAATACATTACAGCCGCGAGCAGTTTTAATTTAAATTTTTTCCTTTACAAATGTCATTTTGCTGCTCTCATTCATAAAACTATATACGGCCGCTATGTAAGATGTCTTACATAGTGTGGGGCATGGACCCCTGAGCCATGATTGGCCAAAGGCACCCTGCCTTTGGCCAATCAAGGCTCTCACAGCAGAGCGTGTTGTAATTGGCCAAAGCATGTAGGTCAGGTGCATGCTTTGGCCAATCAGCAGCCATCAATGCACTGCGATCTCACAGTGCATTTGACGGTTTAACTGTTCGTTATGGGGCGTTCCGTGGGCCCTAAAATTTCCCGCAAATGCCCCATAATGTTCTAAATTTGGCGAACGGGTGAACACCCGAAGTTCGCGTCAAACGTAACGAACGTCGAACGTCTGGCTCATCCATAGTCTTCACACAAAAACCCAATGTTCTGCTTTATTTCTTATGAGATCACCACTTGTGAACTATACTCCAAACAAAACAAAATTGTGTTCCCATACCAGTGCTTTCCTTGACAATTCACTGGAGTTTAACCGCTTATTGGATACAGCAGATCACAAAAACACACAGGAGGTTGCCTCTAAGTGCAATATTGTATAAGAACTTTAATAGAGCAGCCAAATAAACACTCACATGTGTTCCATAAAAGTGTGCATATCTACTAGTATCAACATAGAGATTCACCAGGTTCCAGATCGGTAGCCAGCCGCCGCTGGTAGTGTGGGACAGTGCAAGCCAGGTTACCACTTATCAATCGTTGAGGAGGACTTCCGTCACCACCAAGGAATGCAAAAGTCACGTCACGCTCGGAGGATTGTCCTGTTGCCCTGGTAATTTGTTTTCAGCATGCCAATCAACTCCTTTATCCTTAATGGTTACCGGTACCAATGCCAATATCACCAGACCAATGTAATCCAGTATTAGTGTGTATGTACACTGCCACACCAGTGCCTGTTTTATCAAACCAGTGTAAGCCAGCAACAGTGTTCCCGATCATTGCCACACCAGGCCAAGTGGCACCAGACCAATGTAAGCCAGCAATAGCGTTCCTGATTCTTGCCACACCAGGACCAATGTCCCCAGACCAGTGCAACTAGCAACAGTGTTTATAAAAGCTGCCACACTAATCCCAGTGTCACCAGACAAGTGTAAGTCAGCATCAGTGTTCCTGATTACTGTAAGGCAGAAACAGTGTTCCTGTCCTCAGTGACCAAACACCAGACCTAATGTTGCCAGACCAGTGCATTTAGCAACATTGTTACTGATTGCTTCAATATCAGTTCCAGTGTCACCAGACCACTGTAAGCCAGCAACAGGGTTCCTAATCACTAGCCATACCAGTTCCAGTGTCATCAGACCAGTGTAAGTCAGTTCCTGATCACCTCTACACCAATGCCAGTGTCACCAGACCATTACAATCAGCGACAATGTTCCTGATCACTTGCCAGTGTCACCAGAACTAGCACTAGTACGTAATTGTACTTCTGTCTCAGTCTGATTCATGGTTTCTGACACCATGTCTTTGCCACTTGCCTGTACTGACCCATCTGCACAATTTAGAAACACCAGTCCCAGCCATTCTGTGCAAGTACTCTTTTGTTGACTTTATAGTTCAGCATCCAGTACTTCCAAGCCAGTTAACATAGCCGTCAGCTGGGGAACATGCCAGCAATTAAAAATTATGTAAAATACCAGTATGCCTCCCTCCTTCCTTTCAGGTCTGGTATGGAATTTAAGGGGTAGCCCATGCCAAAATGTAAAAAAACAATGCGAAGTCCCGCTCAAAATCCGTACCAGACCCTTATCTGAGCATGCAGCCTGGCAGTTCAGGAAAGGGAGGGGAATAGTGAGCATCCCCCCACTTCTGGCTCTGCCCCCCCACCCCAAAACACCTTGTCTCCATGTTGATTGGGACAAGGGCCACTTCCCTACAACCCTGTGCGGTGGTTGTGGGGGTCTGTGGGCGGGGCACTTATCAGAATCTGGAAGCCCCATTTAACAAGAGGGCCTCCAGACCCCCCCATGTGTGGGGTGCATTGTACCCCTACTCATTCACCAAAAAAGTGTCAAAAAGAAATAAAAACACAAACACAGTTTTTGACAATTCCTATATTAGAAATAAAAAAAAGTTACAGAAGCAGATCCAACATCAATCACAATGCCCACTGCACCGCCAAACCCCAAAAAAAGAAAAGTAAAAAACCTCCAGCCTAACAGTTCCTAAATAGCTAGGAGAGGAGTCACAATGTGATGACACCAGGTGGCCCCACCCACTTGTGACGTGCCCTCCCCAGCATGCTCCTGGCTGATGATGTCACAAGGGGGTGGGGCCACTTAGTGATGTCACTGAGTGACTCCTCCCTTCAGCTATTTAAGAATTGTCAGATGGCAGAGCAGCTAGTCGGGTCAAAGTTTTTTTTTTTAATTTTCTTCTTTTTTGGGTCCGGCAGTGCGGCGGGTGCCGTGATTGGCAGTGGATCTACTTTGGGGGACATTTTTTTAAACATTTTTAAATAAAGGAATTGTCAAAAACTGTGTGTGTGTTTTTATTTCTTTTGACAATTTTTTAGTGAATGAGTAGGGGTACAATGTACCCACATTCACTTGCATGGGGAGGTCAAGGATCTTGTAAAGCGGGCTTCCTGATTCTAAAAAGCCCTCCATCCACAGACCCCAGTGCAGTGGGAAAGAGGCCCTTGTCCCCATCAACATGGAGACAAGGTGCTTTGGGTTGGGAGCAAAAAGTACCCCCCATGTTGAGGGCATGTGGCCTGGTATGGTTCAGGAGGGGGGGCACTCACTCGTCCCCTCCCCTTCCTGACCTGCCAGGCTGCATGCTCAGATAAGGGTCTGGTATGGATTTTGGGGGGGGGGGAGCACGCCTCCTTTTTATAATTTTTAATTGACAGGATATTTTCTTTACATTCAGCTGTCAAATGTTAGGGAATTTACCCCATGGTCATTAGACGCCTGTGTCTTTCAGGAGAGCACTGGTGTGGGGAACATGATTTTCTTTTGTTTAGAGTGTACTTCAGAAATAGTGATCCTAAAAAGAAGATAGAGCATCTGTTTTTTTTTTTGTTTTCAAACGTTTTTATTGTAGGAAAATATGACATTTGGGTATACAGGCACTGTGGTGACATGAATTACAACGGCTAGAAAGCCCATTACAAAGAAGTGATATATCACACTCAGTGCAAACCATAGTTAGCATAATCTTACAGTATGAGCCCAAAAAACAAAGGTAATAAAAAATGAAAAAGAAAATAAAAGACAAACAAATATATAAAAGGAAAAAAAAAAAAAAAGGGAATGAGAAACCTTAAAGTAAATAGTTGTGATAAATGTGTACTTCTAATAAATTAAGTTTACAGTCAGGGAGTACAAAACGATATGTCTAATATTGTAATGATCAGATATGTTGTGAAGGCCCTGGAATATCCCCTCTGTGTTTTGTTAACAGATAGGATTAATATTTACATTAAGGGGGGTCCGCTGTGGGTTCAGAGGGGTCCTCCAATCTGTCACTAAGCAGCAGAGCTGTCCAGATGTTCCATTTTCGGTCAAATATAGGCATGGAATCTAGAAGAGTATGATGTATTCTCTCCATGGATCTGATAGACTCCATACGAGAAATCACCTGTGACCAGGATACTTGGGGCCTCTTCCAGTTCAATGCTATTGCCCATTGAACCGCACTGAAGAGTGTATGGATTAATTTTTGTAGGGGAAGGGGAACACCTGGAAGCTCCGCAAACAGCAGACACATTTGACAAGTCAATGTAAGTGACAATCCAGAGAGAAGCCTTATGAGGGAGGTAGTCTTGTGCCAAACGGTGTCTAAGGCCTTACAGCTCCAGAACGTATGCAGCAACGTACCCCTGTCCTGGCACCCACGAAAGCATGTGCCAGAGACCAGGGGATATATTCTGTGAAGACGATCCGGAGTGTAGTACCATCTAGTGTGAAGCTTAAGTACCGTTTCCTTAATTGACACAGAACGAGTGCACCTGTGCATATTGTCTATCATGTCCTGCCAATCTCCGCCGGAGATCTCCTTGACCATCTCCACCTCCCATGCTGCCATCGCTAAGGATTTTTGAGGGGAGTTATAATCATTGAGGTAACGATAAAGTACAGAGATGGTCCCTTTATCCCTCGCCTCCTCTCCACACAAATGTTCAAAAGGAGTTTTCGACAACTCCACCCCTCCCTTCATGAGAGTCGAGTAGAAGTGTCGAATTTGCAAGTATTGGTGAAACTCGGCTCTGCCCAAACCATAGGTCTGTTGCAGGTGAGTATAGGAGCAAAAGGAGGCGTTCTGTAAAAGAGACTCAAGGTTCACCAAGCCAAGTGCTATCCATTTAAGATATGGCAAACTGGAGGAAAAAGCTGGGGGGAATGAGGGTTCTCCCAGAAAAGAAGATAAGAGGGGGACGTCAGAATGCAGCTGGAACTTTTTGCGGTAAAGGGACCATAGATAAAGTGATTGACCAACAATATTGTTCAGTGGGGTGATGTCTCTGGCGGAGACCGAGCGGGACCAGAGGAGACCGGGGAGAAAGTATGGAGTTACCGATATCCGTTCAAATTGTAGCCATGGCACAGAGGCGGGGATGGCATGCCACTGCGCCATTTGGATTAGCCTAGATGCCAGGAAGTATTTCCAGAGATCCGGGCATCCCAAACCTCCCCTTCTCTGGGCTCTATACATCAGTGCACGTCCCATTCGTGGCTTTTTATTTTGCCAAATAAACCTGAGCAGGTCCATTTGAACCTTCTGAAGGACTGATCGAGAGACATATAAGGGTAGGGATCTAAAGAGGAATAGGAGCTTGGGGAGAATGTTCATTTTCACTGCCTGAATTCTCCCTAGAAATGATATGTGGTAGGAGGACCATTGATTTAAAAGGTATTTAACATTGGAAAAAGCTGGAGGGTAGTTCAATGAGTATAGTTGTTTCAGGGAAGGGGCCAATTTAACTCCAAGGTATTGTAGAGAGATATGGTTCCATGAGAATTTAAATTTATCTGTTAGGGTGGTCAATAGGTTTTGCGGGAGATGAATTAGTAGAGCCGAACATTTGGAGGGGTTGATGCCCAAGCCCGATAATTTAATGAATGAGTCAAGGGAGGACATGAGGTTAGGGAGGGAGAGGAGGGGTTCGGAGATGAAAAGCAATACATCATCTGCGTAAAGGCTAAGTTTGAATTCCTGATCCCCCTTCCTGTAGCCCTTAATATTTGGGTCATTAGAAATGGATCTAGACAGGGGCTCCATAGCCAGCGCAAACAAGAGCGGAGATAAAGGACACCCCTGTCTAGTACCGCATCCCAAAGAAAAATAATCTGAGTAACATCCTGGAAGCTTAATTCGGGTTTTTGGGTTATGGTAAAGGGCTTTGAAGCCATGCACAAATGCCCCACTAAAGCCAAATTTGGCCAATACCGTATCTAGATATGTCCAGAGGACACTATCAAATGCTTTGTTTATATCTAAACTCAAAAGCAGTACTGAGTTTGAGTTCATATGGGCATCCTGCAGGATATTAGTGGCTAATCGAATATTATCCGTAATCTGCCTCGATGGGATGAATCCGGTTTGATCGGGCGATATCAAGGAAGTAATGACTTTGGCCAGTCTGTCAGCTAGGATCCTGCCGAATATTTTAAGATCATTATTTATAACCGAAATGGGGCGAAAATTTTGGGGGAGGGTATGATCTTTGCCGGGTTTGGGAATAAGGGACATGTTGGCAAGCAACATATCTGTAGGGAAACTTTGGCCTTTGAGTATTTGATTATACATATTAGTAAGTGTGGGGAGTAGGGATTCAGCGAATTTTTTATAGTAAACCGGGGAGAAGCCATCAGGGCCCGGAGCTTTGGAGGGTTTAAGAGAGGAGATAATAGAGGCAACTTCCTCGGATGAGCAGGGGGCATTAAGGGTATCTAATTGCTCCTCCGAGAGACGAGGAAGCGGGAGGGTATCTAGCCAGGACTGCATAGGGGGAGGGTGTGAAGGGTCCGTGCCAGAAAGAAGTTGTTGATAGAAGGTGGAGAAAATCTGTAGTACATGTTTAGGATGTGAGGTGAGGTTGCCGTGGCTGTCCTTTAATTTGTAAAGGTGGGTCGGTTGGGTAGACTGTTTAAGTTTTCGTGCAAATATCGTGGAAGCAGAGTTACTATATAGGAGGAAGCGCGCTTTGGACCATCTAAGAGACTTCTCAATGTGACCCGATAGGATGTCATCAAGGGCTCTGCGTTTTTCGGTGATCTGGAGGAGCAACTCCTGTGTAGGGGTTTGAGTGTGTCTATGATATAATTGTTCTAATTCTAGGGTGAGTTTGTGGGCGTCCTGTTGTTTTTGTCGTTTTTGGGTCGTGGAAATCTCTATCAGATGGCCCCTCATCACAGCCTTATGGGCTGCCCATAGGGAGATAGGAGAAATGTTCTCTACATTATTGAGCCTGAAGTATTCTTTAAGATATCCCTCCAACTGAGCCATTATCACTGGGTCTGTGAGTAATGCTGCATTAAGGCGCCAGGACCTGGCTACATGTGGGAGACCTAAACATGAGATATGGGTGGAAACAAGGTGATGGTCCGACCAGGGGCAAACATGTATGTTGGCTGTAGTAGAGTTCACAGTTAAAGAGGGGGTGCCGAAAATATAGTCTAGGCGTGAATAACTGTCATGGGGGTGGGAATAGAACGTATATTCCCTAGAGCCGACATTGTGGGCTCTCCAAATATCAATGAGTTGAGAGGATTTTAGGGAATGTTGTAGGGATTTGGGAAAGGCTTTAGATGTGGGGCATGTTCGGCTTCTATCAAGTCCTGAGTGGGCCACTAAGTTAAAGTCCCCACCAACTAACATATGAGGGGAGTGGAACCTTTCTAGGGTTTGAAAAAATTCTTTAAAGAATGTTGCCTGTGAGGCGTTCGGGGCATATACTGAGGCCATAGTTAGAAGTTTGTTTTGGATAGTACCCTGAACTATCACGAAACGACTGTTGGGGTCTTTATAAATTTTATGAGCCTGAAACATCACCGAGTTTTTGATAAAAATGGCTGCCCCTCTAGACCTGGACCCATGGGTAGTGAAATAGCTTTGATTGAAAGATTTGTCAAAGTATGATGGGTGATTATCTCTGGAGAAATGCGTCTCCTGAATGAAGACCACATCTGCACCAAGAGATTTGTACGTTTTGAAAGCTTTTCTTCTTTTTTGAGGGGTATTAAACCCTTTAACGTTATGGGAAATTATGTTAATCCCCATGGTAATTTACAATGAATTCGCTGGGAACAGTAAGGGGTCCAGGCCGAGAGGGAGCAGCCAAACAGCAACTTAACTTTTCCAGAGGCATAACATCGCTAAGGCACTCAGTCGAGTGGAACCTCATGCATCTATACTCTGAGTTAGTAGCACATAAATCACTAAGATATTGCCAATTGGTGTGTACAACACAAAAAAAAAGCAAGAGCGTAAAATCATAAACATAGAGAAACAAAAAAACTAGAAACCTGAATACTGGGCCAAAAAGTGGCCAAACAAAACACCGGGGGGTCATGGGGAAAAACATCCCATGGACCCAAAAAAAAGTGTCCATTCGGACCAAAAGGTCCGACACTCTGAGTGGTAACGTTCGTGTCATCCGTACAGACATAAATTCTGCAGAGGAATTTACCTGTGGGGAATCTACCAGCTCCAGCATCACTGACTAGATAAGGAGCCAGCCAGTTCTCATTAATAAAGAGTGTAGGGACAATCATACTGGCGCAACCGGGAGTCCGTAATGAGCCGGGAGAGTCCACTCTTCTTTCAGCATGTTGGGAGATGTTCAATTCTTGATAACCTGGAGGAAGAAAGGTAAAAAAAGAGAGAAAAAAAAAAAAGGAAAAAAAAAAAAAAAAGAAAAAGTCCAAGGAAGAGTGTGTCCTGTCGTCAGTCACGGCGTTGATCTCTGCGGTCTCTTCTAGGTGGAGGGGTTGCCCAAATAGCTGAGTGACGTGGAGTGGAGGGTAGTCTGGGCAGGGAAGCCGCATCAAGGAGGCCCATCTTCACCAGTAATTCTTTTCCTTCTGTTAGGGTGGTCACAGTGTAAGTTGTGCCATTGTGAGGCACCTGCAGCTTGAAGGGGAAGCCCCATCGGTAGCGAATACTGGCTGTTTGAAGAACAGAGGTAACCTCCTTCATCCTCCTGCGCTTATCCAGGGTGGTAGGGGAGATATCCGGGTAGATTTGAATCGGGGTACCTTCCAGACGAATATTAGGGGTGTTCCGTGAAGCTCTAAGTATTTCCTCTTTGACCAGGAAGTCCTTAAGGCAGAGTACTATATCCCTTGGTGGTTTCTCTGGGGGGGGGGGAGGGCGAAGGGCCCTGTGAATCCTGTCGCAGGAGAAGGCCGATAGTGGGGAGTCTGGCAAAAGGGATTGGAATATCTTTTGTATCGCAGGTAGTAGGTCGGTGACCGATTCGGGTACTCCGCGCACCCTAAGATTGTTGCGGCGGTTTCTGTTATCGAGGTCCTCGATGTGAGCTTGGAGCTGTAGGACTGTGTCAGATAGGGACTCATGTTCCTTCCTTAGGTCAGAATATACTAAAGAGAGCTCGTCGTGCTTTGTCTCTAGTAAGTCAGTTCTGCTACCCAGGGCCGCAATCTCCAAGGACAGCGTGTTGGTAGACTTGTGGAGCTCTGATTGGAACTTCTGGGCGATCTTATCATACATTAAAGTCAAGCTCTCATCTAGATCAGCCTTAGTCAGTTGGAATGTGTACTCACTGTCTCCCTGGGAGTGCGATGGTGAGAAAGCTGCTGTAGGAGAATGTGCCTGTGACTGTGTCTTCCGGGCGCCATCTTGGGCCTGCATGCTTCTCTCCCTCTCTCTTAACAGATAGGACGTTAAGGATCTTTGGGCCGGTTTTCCACGGCGATTTCTAGTGCCCGTCATGCGCTGAGTGTTCCGCCGGGGGTGCGGGGATATTTTAGGTAGATAGCAAGTGTTGATCGCCCCGGGGAAGTGCCGTTAGTCTCCGCGGCTCACGGAGCTCTCAGTCCTTGCGTCCTCCTCGGTTCGCGCCGCGCATGCGCCCCGAGCATCTGTTTTTTTTTTGTAAAGACTTTTCACATTGATTCAAAGAAAGCCGCTCCAGATGAGTGAATCTCCAGTTAATCCCCACACACACTACTCAGGTGCTAGCCCAGCTCACTTGCTGTATATCATCCTCTTTATAGGAGCTCTATGTCTCAGAAGATCTCCTGCAGCCTATTAGCACTCATTTCCCTTTTCTATGTTTAAGAAGATCTCCTGCAGCTTATACGCATTTGTTGACCTTCCCTCGCTATGTGCTTGTTGCTTTTTTCTCTTTCCCTTTTTTTTCTCTTTCTTTTCCCCTTTTTATTTTCTTTTCCTTTTCTTTTTCTCTTCTTCGCATGATTTTATGTGTTTCTATAAATAGTAGTATTTTGATAGCTGTTGTATTATTTATATAGCCAGTGACATTTATCCGAGGCTATACACGTATACGGTATATATATTTTGAGAATATGTCAGTATTGGTCCTCATAAAGTTCAACACTTTGCTTTTAAAATAATTTGTCTTTAACATCAGTGTGATTGTATATACTGTATATATCTTTTCTATTGTTTTGAATATGTTGTTGCTACTATACAATGATTTTGAATGATGTGTCGATTTTGATCCGAGTTGGTGAATCAGATTCTTTCTGGCAATGGATCTGGACCGAACTCTTCACATAAGGTTTGAGTGTATGTACTGTGTATTGCAGCCAGGTTTTTTTTTTGTGATACCGTTTTGAGTACTGTTTTTAATTGGTTAGTTCACCTGTAACCTAATGATGGCTCACTACAGCAGTATATAGGTGATTGTGGTGACTAGCTCCAATAGGTAATGACTAAGCGCTAACATTTGCGTGAAACACGTCTACCTCCTTGTCCCCTGCTCCATCTGTTAACCACCTGTCCCATGAGCTTAAAAAAAAAGTGCAGCCATCCAGAATCTTTTGCTTTTTGATTCATTTTGTATTTGTTCACTGCAACATTATATATTTTGGATATGTGACTGCACAGGTTATACAGAAACAGGTTTGAGAACTTGGCTAGAGTGCAATAGAAGCGGGAGAGACAAAGCATCTTGAAATAAACATTAGAATGTATTATCTGAGAGACAATAACCACATGTGTTGACAGTAACTTGACAGTTTGTAAGCATCTTGCTAAGATCACAATATAAGAGTGAGAGAAAGGACAAGTTTTAATTTGACATAAAAATTAGAGTATATTTCTATTTCTATTATTTTATTTTTTGTTATTAGATCAGTGCTGGCTTTGAGGAGGAGAAGGAAATGGGCCAGTCTTCATAATAATATTTATTTGTTTCATCAAGTCAAGGGCACTAGAGGCATAGTTGCAGGGGGAAACTTTCTTTGGTCATAGGTTGCCTACCCTTCCACAACACTGGGGAAAAGTCAGGTAGCATCAACTGGCAGAGGTGAGGAGGGGGGCATATATAAAAGAGGCAGTGAGGAGGTTGATCTCCACTGTCATAGATTGGAGGATGTTTTATGTTTGTGGCAGGTTGCAGTTTTTTGTAGCTGATAGGTTGTTGGGCATATCTGACACAACACACTGGATAAAAAAGAAAATAGCATTAGCGCTCATAATACAGTGGCAGGAGTGACTAATGTGTCCCTGAATCAAACCTGGTTGAATATGGAACTTTTGCAAAAAGTCTATCAGACTTTTTTAAAGTGATAATACAAGAAAATATTAACTGCAACTTCTCCCACATTTATCATAATATTCCTGGCTTGCACAGCCCCAGATTGATATACTTCCAGTCCCTACACAATAGTTTTACACATTTAATTATTGCATATTTACAGAAAATGCAATATTTATTTACATTTTTAAAGCTGAACCCCAGACTAACAAAAAATGCTTATTATGTCTAGAGCAGTTAGAATAAGAAGCAATACTTACCATAATGTATGCTCCAGAAGGCTTCCTCTAACCATGCAGTCAGTCCAGCGCTGCCTCCTCTCTAAGCCACGCATGGCTGTGATTGCACGCTTGCTCCTTCCATATGCAGGGTAAATAGTTCTTCTCAGTGACCCCGCCCCCCTCTGACACCACGTGACGTCAGAGGAAGGCGGGGTCGCACGTTTATGTCACTGAGTGACCCCGCCCTCAGCTATATAACAGCTGTCACCGAGAAGAAGCATTACTCGGCGGGAGCCTCCCATGGAGGCAGAGCTGTTGCGGCTTTTTTTTTCTTTTTTCAGGTAGTGAGCGGCATGAGGTGGGACATTTTTATTTTTTCATTTTTTAATAAAGGCTTTGTCCCAGAGTGTCTCCTGTCTTTTTTACTATTTTTGACATTTTTTTTGTGAAATGGTAGGGATACAATGTACCCGTTACCAATTCACATAGGGGGGTGGCCGGGATCTGGGGGTCCCCTCATTGAAGGGGGCTTCCAGATTCCAATAAGCCCCCCGCCCACAGACCCCCACAACCACTGGGCAAGGGTTGTGGGGATGAGGCCCTTGTCCCCATCAACATGTGGACAAGGTGCTTTGGGGGACTACTCCAAAGCACCCTCCCCATGTTGGGGGCATGTGGCCTGGTACGGTTCAGGAGGGGGGGTGCTCTCTTGTCCCCCTTCTTTTCCTGTGGCCTGCCAGGTTGCGTGCTCGGATAAGGGTCTGGTATGGATTTTGGGAGTGCCCCTACGCCATTTTTTTTAAATTTTGGTGCAGGGTTCCCCTTAAAATCCATATCAGACCTAAAGGGTCTGGTATGGATTTTGGGGGGGACCCCTACGCCAGTTTTTTTTTATTTGGTGCAGGGTTCCCCTTAATATCCATACCTGAAAGGCCTTGTATGGATTTTGGTTCAGGGGTTCCCCTAATATTCATACCAGACCCAAAGGGCCTGGTAATGGACTGGGGGAGGACCTGACATTTTTTTCAACGAGTCTTATCTATATTGCCAAAACCCGACAATTCATTACAGCCGCGATCAGTTTTAAATTACTTTTTTTCCTTTAGAAATGTAATTTTGCTGTGGTACTGTTCTAAACACAGGAAAACTGCGCCACTTTACAGGCATACTATAGACACCCCCAGGCACAATATTTAAAGGAATATTTCATTTTTGTTGTTTCAATTTAAGCATTAATAAAATCACTGCTCCCGAAAAAACGGCCATTTTTTAAACATTTTTTTGCATTGATACATGTCCCCTGGGGCAGGACCCGGATCCCCAAACACTTTTTATGGCAATAAATTGCATATAAGCCTTTAAAATGAGCACTTTTGGTTTTTCATGTTAATGTCCCATAGACTTTAACGGGTTTCTGCGGCTTTCGATTTGCCGCGAACACCACATAAGGGTCGCCAATCGGCGAACACCCGATGTTCGAGTCGAACTTATGTTCGACTCGAACATCGGGCTCATCCCTAGATCCTATTTCTCTACCCCTTGGAGATAACAAGCATTTAACCCTTGCAGTGTGGGAGGACCCCTCTGCAAGGACATTTTTGTGTTAAAGCTCAGAGTTTAACGTTAATTGTTTTTCATTGTAAGGTTGTCCCTGCCCTAGTCAAGCAAAATGGCAGCGATGGCAAAGCAAACTGGGCACTACCTTCAGGCACCATCTAGTAGGCAGGAGTAGAGAGTGGAATGTGTCAAATGGGTTCAAATTACATTTTCTATAGCACAGATTGAACCGGATTTCGATCCCACTGAGTCACAGAGGAAAGAACAGCCACATGGGAGATTCCCTGTACAAAGGTCTTACTTAAGAACTGAGTGGCCACGGTCTCTGAAGCCTAACCTTTGATAGTGCTGAGATTCAAACACTGGTCTTCTAGGTCAAGCTGTACAAGGGAGAGGATTCCAACCCATGGAGAAAATCTTAGGGTGAAAGCCGCAAGACTTACACCAAGTAAAGTATGACTACCAGGTCCAATGGGGAGCTGGGCTTATATGTGCACATTTTTGCCCTACTAAATCACATACAGTAAAGAACTGATGAAAACAGCCCCCTTCCTCCAGTCCTCCACCTTCTCCTCCCTCTACATCTCCTCTATTTTCTCCTTCACCTCTTCCTTTTCCACCTTCTCATTGTACCTGATTATGGCACAAGGAGAGTCTCTGGGGAGTTGAGGTTATATTTGTAGAATTATGTTGCCATCCTGAATCACACATGGTGAACAAGTATTGAAAACAGCCCATTTTCTTCAGTTCATGGCCTGGGCAGTCCCATATTCATATATTTCTACCCTCTATCACATTTTTTTTATGTATTTTCATTTTTGTTGACAATTATTTATTTTTTATATTTTTTATTATCTTATTTCTTTCGTTCATAAGACCATCCCTGCCCGTGTAAGCAAACACAAAAACCAATGCAAACTGAGTAAAAATAATGGCATTTGGTGGTAGATTCATTTCTATTTCCTTTGGCCTCATCAACCTTTTTATGTGAGTCTTTGTACAGGGATAGGTAGGCAGGAGCAAACATTAAGCTTACAACCCTACAACCATAGGCTGCCAAGTCTTCCCCACAGTAAAGCCTTGAAACACAGCACATCATCTGCTGTAACAACCTTTCCATCAGTGGTGGCCCTTAATACAGGGCGCAGGGGCATCGCCCCCCTATTCATGCGTCCGGCCCCTTAATCTACATGCAGGGCACTGGACACATGGATTCCTATAGGGTTTTTTTTTTTTTTTTTTGAAGCACGTGACTAGAGCCAGGGGTTCTAATAGGCTTAAAAAAAGAGTGGGCTTGGGGTGCAGAGTACTGCTCCCCGAGCCCACCCAGTTGTGTGACAATAGTGAATAACTAATATCCTCCAGACCCTTTATTAGCTTAGTTGCCCTTCTTTGTACTCACTCCATTTCCAGTACATCCTTCCTGAGGACGGTGCCCAGAACTGGACAGCATACTCCACGTGCAGCCGGACCAGAGTCTTGTAGAGCGGGAGAATTATTGTTTTATCTCTGGAGTTGATCCCCTTTTTAATGCATGCCAAGATTCTGTTTGCTTTGTTAGCAGCAGCTTGGCATTGCATGCCATTGCTGAGCCTATCATCCACTAGGACTCCCAGGTCCTTTTCCATCCTAGATTCCCCCAGTGGTTCTCCGCCCAGCGTATAGATTGCATTCATAGTTTTGTCACCCAAATGCATCATTTTACATTTTTCTACATTAAACTTCATTTGCCATGTAGTTGCCCACCCCATTAATTTGTTCAGATCTCTTTGCAAGGTTTCCACATCCTGCGGAGAAGTTATTGCCCTGCTTAGCTTAGTATTGTCCGCAAATACAGAGATTGAACTATTTACCCCATCTTACAGGTCGTTTATGAACAAAATAAATAGGATTGGTCCCATCACAGAACCCTGGGGGACCCCACTACCCACCTCTGACCATTCCGAGTAGTCCCCGTTTATCACCACCCTCTGAACTCGCTCTTGTACATAGTTACATAGTTATTCAGGGTGAAAAAAGACACAAGTCCATCCAGTTCAACCTTAAAAACAATAAATAAATAAAATAAAAATATCGTACAATCCAATATGCCCAATTTTATACTCTCAGTTGATCCAGAGGAAGGCAAAAAACCCCAGCAGAGCATGCTCCAATTTGCTACAGCAGGGGAAAAAATTCCTTCCTGATCCCCCAAGAGGCAATCGGATTTTCCCTGGATCAACTTTAACTATAAATGTTAGTACCCAGTTATATTATGTACATTTAGGAAAGTATCCAGGCCTTTCTTAAAGCAATCTACTGAGCTGTCCAGAACCACCTCTGGAGGGAGTCTATTCCACATTTTCACAGCTCTTACTGTGAAGAAACCTTTGCATATTTGGAGATGAAATCTCTTTTCCTCTAGACGTAAAGAGTGCCCCCGTGTCCTCTGGGTTGACTGTAAAGAGAATAACTCAACACCAAGTTCACTATATGGACCCCTTATATATTTGAACATGTTGATCATATCCCCCCTTATTCTCCTCTTCTCAAGAGTGAATAAATGCAGTTCCTCTAATCTTTCCTCATACCCTGTTTCCCCGAAAATAAGACCTAGCATGATTGTCAGTGATTGCTGCAATATAAGCCCTACCCCCCAAATAAGCTCTATCCTGTTTTCCCGAAAAAAAGCCCTACCCTGAAAATAAGACCTACAAGGACTTTAACTAAGGCTTATTTGGGGGGTAGGGCTTATATTGCAGCCATCACCGACAATCACGCTAGGTCTTATTTTCAGGGGAAACAGGGTAGCTGAGCTCCTCCATGCCTCTTATCAGTTTGGTTGCCCTTCTCTGCACTTTCTCCATTTCCCCGATATCCTTTTTGAGAACTGGTGCCCAAAACTGAACTGCATATTCCAGATGAGGTCTTACTAATGATTTGAACAGGGGCAAAATTATATCTCTCTCTCTGGAGTCCATACCTCTCTTAATACAAGAAAGGACTTTTCTCGCTTTGGAAACCGCAGCTTGGCATTGCATGCTTTTATTGAGCTTATGATCTACCAAAACCCCCAGATTCTTCTCCACCACGGATTCCCCCAGTTGTACTCCCCCTAGTATGTATGATGCATGCATATTCTTAGCCTCCAAGTGCATAACTTTACATTTCTCAACATTAAAACTCATCTGCCACATAGTCGCCCAATTAGACAGTGCATTGAGGTCGGCTTGTAAATTGGAGACATCCTGTAAGGACGTTATTCCACTGCATAGCTTGGTGTCATCTGCAAAGAAAGAAATGTTACTTTTGATCAAAGACCCAATATCATTTATAAAGGTATTAAAAAGTAAGGGTCCCAGCACTAAACCTTGAGGTACACCACTGATAACCTTAGACCATTCAGAGTAAGAATCATTAACCACTACTCTCTGAATTCTGTCTTTTAGCCAGTTTTCTATCCATTTACAAACTGATATTTCCAAGCCTGTAGACTTTACCTTACACATGAGCCGAGTGTGGGGAACTGTGTCGAATGCTTTTGCAAAATCCAAGTATACCACGTCCACAGCCACCCCTCTGTCCAAGGTTTTACTTACCTCTTCATAAAAAGAAATCAGGTTTGTCTGACAACTTCTGTCTTTCATGAATCCATGCTGTCCGTTACTTTAAATGTTTTTTTCCAGCAAGAACTCATCTATGTGGTCTTTTATTAAACGCTCCAGTATCTTCCTGACTATAGAAGTTAAACTAACAGGTCTATAGTTACTTGGTAAAGAATTTGATCCCTTTTTAAATATAGGCACCACGTTCGCCCTGCGCCAATCCAGTGGTACTTTTCCCGTCATTAATGAGTCCCTAAAAATACAACGGCTTTGAAATTACAGAGCTCAATTCTTTTAGGATCCGTGGGTGGATGCTATCAGGTGCAGGTGCTTTTATCCACCTTTATTCTGTCTAAATATTTCTGAACCATATACCTTTTGAGCCAATGTGGATTATTCGGGGCTGTGTCACTACCACCCCCATTATGGACATGAGCTTCCCCATGCTCTTTTGTGTACACAGTGCTGAAGAAAGTATTTAATACATTTGCCTCCTCTTTGTCCCCAGTCACCCACTCTAGATTATTTTGTAAAAGGCCTACATGCTCAGACCTGACCTTTTTACTATTAATATATTTGAAGAATTTTTGGGGGTTTGTCCTACTATCTTTTGCAATCTGTCGTTCATTTTGAGTTTTTGCATCCTTATTTCCTTTTTACATATTCTGTTATATTCTTTGTAACATTTAAACGACACTAATGTCACTTCATTTTTTTATTTTTTAAAAGCTCTTTTCTTATTGTTTATAGCTTTTTTAACTTTGGCCGTGAGGCACATAGGTTTTGTTTTTGCCTTTTAAACTTATTGCCCTTGGGAATATACTTTGCAGTGAGGTCCCAAACAGTCTTTTTGAAGAATTCCCATTTCTGTTCTGTGTTTATCAATGCAAATATTCCCTTCCAGTCTAAATCCTGGAGAGCAGCCCTCATCCTTGGAAAATTTGCTCTCTTGAAGTTGTGTTTTTATCTTTCCCGTATGTATTTCTTGTTTACAGCTAACATCAAATGAAATCATGTTATGATCACTGCTACCCAGGTGTTCCTTTATCTGGACATTAGTAATAAGCTCTGCATGGTTTGAGATTACCAGGTCCAACAGAGCTTTATTCCTAGTTGGAGCCTCAATAAACTGGACCATAAAATTGTCCTGTAATAGGTTTATAAATTTTTGCCCTTTAACTGTCCCAGCAGTGCCATTACTCCAGTCAATTTCTGGGTAGTTAAAATCCCCCATTATTATCACTGTCCCAGCCCTTGCAGCCCTTTCCATCTGTGCAAGGAGCTGAGTCTCCACCTCCTCACTAACACTGGGTGGTCTATAACAAACTCCAATGATTAATTTTGAACTACGCCCATCTATATGCAGTTGCACCCATAATGCTTCAGACTCATCACACTCTCCATCAAGCAGGTCCTCTTTCACACTTGCTTTGAGATCACTTAACACATAGAGACAGACCCCACCACCTTTCCTTTTTACCCTGTCTCTCCGAAAGAGTGCATAGCCAGGAATATTAATAGCCCAGTCATGTGAGGATTGAAGCCAAGTTTCAGCAATACCGATTAAATAATAGCTTTCCTCATGCACCAGAGCTTCCACTTCAGCTATTTTGCTTGGCAGACTTCTGGCATTGGTGTACAAACACTTTAATGCATTATTACATTTTGCTCTGGTGTTTTTCATATCATTTTTAGTAGTACAAATGGCACTATAGTTTCCAATGGCTGTTTGCAACATGAGAAATTTCTTGTCACCTGCCATAACCCTCCCCCATCCCCATTCCACCCTCCATTAATGTCTGACCCCTAACTGACCTGTCTGCCGATGTAATTCTAGTTCACCCTCCTCCCTCAATCCTAGTTTAAATACTCCTCCAGCCTTCCCATAAACCTCTCCCCAGCACAGCAGACCCCCTTCCATTCAAGTGCAAATTGTCTTTAGCATATAGGTTGCACCCCAATGAAAAGTCAGCCCAGTGCTCTAGAAACCCAAATCCCTCCTCCCTATACCAGGTCTTTAGCCATGCATTCAGATCTCTAATCACCCCCTGCCTTTCCTGTGTTGCGCATGGCACAGGCAATATTTCAGAGAATATCACCTTGGAGGTCCTTCCCTTCAACTTGCAGCCTAGTTCCTTAAATTGATTCTTAAGGTTCCTCCACATTCCATGTATACTGTCATTGGTTCCAACGTGGACCAAGACAGCTGATTCATGCCCAGCCCCTCCCAGTAATTTATCCACCTGGTCCACCACATGCTGAACCCTAGCACCAGAGAGACAGCAAACTATTTGGTTGAGGCGATCCTGGTGACAAATTATTCTATCAGTCCTTCTGATTATAGAATCCCCTATAACCACCAGCTGTCTAGGCCTACCTGCACTCCCCTCACCACCTCTTCTAGATGGGCTTCTCTCCCGGCTGTTAGGGGTAGCTGTGACATCTAGGGCTTTTTTTTTTTGTAGCCAGTTTTCAATCCATGTACTCACCCTATGGTCCATGCCGAAGGACCTTATTTTGTACAGTAGATGTTTATGGGGAACTGTGTCAAATGCTTTTGCAAAATCCAGATACACCACGTCTATTGGCCTTTCTTTATCTAGATGGCAACTCACCTCCTCATAGAAGGTTAATAGATTGGTTTGGCAAGAACTATTCTTCATGAATCCATGCTGATTACTGCTAATGATATCGTTCTCGTTACTAAAAAAATCTTGTACATAGTCCCTTATCATCCCCTCAAAGAGCTTGCATACTATTGATGTTAGGCCAACTGGTCTGTAATTGCCAGGGATGTATTTTGGCCCTTTTTAAATATTGGTGCTACATTGGCTTTTCTCCAATCAGCTGGTACCATTCCAGTCAGTAGACTGTCAGTAAAAATTAGGAACAATGGTCTAGCAATTACTTGACTGAGTTTCCTAAGTACCCTCGGATGCAAGCCATCTGGTCCCGGTGATTTATTAATGTTAAGTTTCCCAAGTCTAATTTTAATTCTGTCCTCTGTTAACCATGAAGGTGCTTCCTGTGATGTGTCATAAGGATAAAGACTGCAGTTTTGGTTACTGAAGTCCCCCGATTCCTTCGTGAAGACTGAGGAGAAGAATAAATTCAATACCTTCGCCATCTCCCCATCCCTTGTAACCAGATGTCCTTCCTCATTCTTTATGGGGTCAATATGGTCTGTCCTCCCTTTTTTACTGTTTACATACATACATACCTGTATGCCAGCCTTGCAATTCAACTGATTCCCCACCAGCTGGAGAAAACAGCCCCCTTCTTCTAGTTCATTAGGGCATGGCCTGGGCATGTCCCACATTTTCCCACCCACCATCAAAATTTGTTTAATGCTTCTTTTAAACAATAAATAGAGATTTACATTTTTTGTATACTTTTAATTTTTTTTCTTTTCTTTTTTTTTGCCTTGCAAGACTGTCCATATCCTGTTCAAGTAAACATGGACAGGGGCAGCAAGACTGTGACTAAAACATTTACAAGTGATCTTACCCATGGACTACTCGGTTTCAAAGCTCTACTGAAGCACAGTGCTATGACAAGTTCATCCAGTGCCCAGGGCAAAGATGCCAAACTGTGCCCCCCTCCCCGGTTAATGATGTGGAAGTTTAGGGGATCCTATGCCCAGCAGTTACTTACTTGTCAAAATCACTGCCACTGTCACTGTTCCTTTCAGCCTTGCAACAGAATGAAGACACCAGCACCCCTACAGTAAACCATTGCGCCCAGGGCAACCATCCCTGCCACCCACCCCTTGTCCTGGCCCTGCTGAGGCACTAGCCTGCTGTACGTGACACATCAGAGAGGGCCTTCAATGCAGCAGGGGGATTTGTGACTGAAAAACTGAATTTTAACTAACCAAATTAGACCTGGATCACAGAGGACTACCAAACACCCACTGCAAATGTTACTGCTACAATCAATAAATGTATTTTATATATGCTTAACTAAGAAAAGACCAAACACTTTTTGTGTATGTAAGAATACATACAGAAGGTTGCAGTCAACTGAAGGTGTGCAGTGTTTTGGGTGCACATTTTTATTTTTTTAACTTTTTTTTTTCGAAGGATGCAATAAGGTGCTGCAAAAAGGCAGCTCTTGAATGGACTGTCAGTAGCAACTGCCTAATGCACTGTAATCACTCATAGCTAATAATCTAAATAAAAGGGGAAAAGACCCCAATTAATACAGTATCAATTAGTTGTTGTTGACAGATATTGGTCCTTTTGGTGTACAGATCTGCGCACATTGGCAAGGCACATAAGAAATGTCACTTCCACCACACCTAATGTCTCTCTACATTGATTTTGTTCTGCAGCCTAAAAAAGAGGCACTGCTTCCGCCATAAAACGTACTATACATCAGCTCTTAAAGTGATTGTAAAGTCTTGTGTTTTTTTTTTCAATAACAAACACGTTATACTTACCTTCTCCGTGCAGTTGGTTTTGCACAGAGCAGCCTTGATCCTCCTCTTCTCGATCCCGCTTTGCTGCTCCTGGCCCCTCCATCCTATCGAATGCCCCTTCAGCCAGCAGCTTTCTATGGGGGCACCCGAGCCAAGTCAGAGCTCTGTGTATTGATTCAGACACAGAGCTCTGGCCCAGCCCTGCCCCCTCTCTCCCCTAATTGGCTGAATATGATTGACAGCCACTGGAGCTAATGTGTCTCAGCCAGTCAGGAGGAGTGTCCTGGAGGGCTTAGACACTCATGGACATCGCTGGAGAGAGAAGGGGCTTAGGTAAGTAATTAAGGGGGTGATGGGAGAGGGGGTTGCCACACACAGAAGGTTTTTTATCTTAATGCATAGAATGCATTAAGATAAAAAAAACCTTCTCCGTTTACAACCCCTTTAAGACTAAAGGAACAAGGGAACTCATAAACAATGATTTTCAATTTGCAAAACGCTCTTTACAAACAAATGAAAAAACAAGGTTACTAAACACCTTTGTATTCCAAAAAAACAGCAGATTTGGTCAGAGCTCACTCTCATTCAGGTCCCCTTAACCCTTTCACTGCAACTGACATTTGTCATATGTAAACTGAGCCTGTGCTATTCTTCAGTGCTGTCTTGTCTAAAGCATTCCTGTTTATACCTGCAACCTGTAAATCTGCATCTGACTATTGTTATCTACCCGGCTTTTCTTGACTACTCCTAAACTCTGCCTACATTGATCCTGGCTTGCCTCTGATCACACTTCTACCTGTTCCCCTTGCTGCTGCTCCACTGATTTGTTACAGACTCGGCCTGCATCCTGACATTTCTCCTGTCTACACATCTGTACCTGATCCGTTTGCCTCTGTATGAGCCTGCTACAAGCCTCTGCCGATATTCCACGGGTGCCCATCCGGCACTCCTGCTCCACTGTGGTCCACTGACAGTCTCAGTCTGCTCCTGTCTCCTGCTCACTGGTGACCATCCTGCACTCATGCTCTGCTGTGGTCTACTGACTGTCTTTCCCTGCTTGTTCCTGAGAGTCCTTCCAGCCCTGCTGCTAGCAAGACCAATAGGCATTCGTGCCACTCTGCACTCCTGCGCTACCTGTCTGCTCTATCAGGGGCCCTCTGAGTCAGAGATATAAGAGAGGCCTACTTCGCTGTGTCAGGCTCTTCCACCATGTATGTGACAAAGCTATCAACTTGAGACTATAGGCCCCTGATGTGACGACAATAAAGTTAGGTACAACAACAAAAACAACAAAAAAATGTAAGTAACAAATACTATTACGTGCTCATACATACATTGACACACTACCTGCATAAACAACAATTGCTTCACTCCTTTTAGCTATTATTGAGATGGATTGAGACCAATAATTCTAGGGCCATCATTCATGGTTAAAGTTAAACTGATGACTTGCAAGGAATTCAAAAGTTTAGCTTTAAGCATTTCCAAATATTGCACAGTTCTGCATACACATATCACAGTGTTACTCAGTGTTAGGTCTAATGTATCGCAATGTTTCTTCTCCAGAAATTTGAAACAAAGTTCCTTGGGTGTGTTTAAATTATACAAATAACAGGTGTATGTTTGTGCAATGTGCATCTACTTATCAATTCCTGATGAAGATTCTAATTGAAGCAAGAAGCATTGATGTATTTCAGTCGTTCAGTGGTCTCCTTGCCATGTGGGATATGCGTAGGCGTGCACGGGGGGTGTCCCCTAATCACTACATGCAGTGCCGATTCCCTCTTCTGTCTGGGCTTCCCCTGTGTTAGCTCCCCTGTGTCAGGTCACCTTGTGGCTAGGTGACAGATGCACACCATAGGGATCAGGAAAAAGCTGGAACACCAGCACGGATCCCACCGGGGTTAGAGCGTAATATTCCCTGGGGCGTAGAGTCTAAGAGTCAGCAGGTGCTCAACAGAGCCTCTAGTGGTGAGGATGGACTGGGCTGCAACTGGCTCCAGGTCGCGACCCCCAGGGTCCCCCAGCTCACACCCACAGTAGGAAACAGGAGGATAGGGATAGTAAGGGAATAAGCCAAGGTCGGGGCCACAAGCAGACAAGGACAACAGAGTTTATGCCAAGGTTCAGGGTCACAGGC
Source organism: Aquarana catesbeiana (assembly GCF_042186555.1). Taxonomy (NCBI): domain Eukaryota; kingdom Metazoa; phylum Chordata; class Amphibia; order Anura; family Ranidae; genus Aquarana; species Aquarana catesbeiana. Next base: position 380,130,689 of record NC_133327.1, read on the forward strand.
AAACAGGATAGTCAGGGACACACCAAAGGTCAGGGTCACGAGCAGACAGGAATAGTCGAGAACAGGCCAAAGTCAGCAACTGGAATCAGACGCAGGAAACACAGCAAGTACACACGAAAGCTAACACACAATGGTTGATCAGCACTGCTGGCTTGCAGTGCACAGGTTAATATAGGGTTCCCTGATAGGGCCTGGGGTGGGGCCATGCTTAGAGGAGAGGTTATAAAACCAGTCAGGTGAGAGTCAGCTGGTCTTTAGAGATGAACACATGGAGACAGGTAAGCTCACAGACAAAACTCTATTGCATAACCATGACACCCTGCCCCGCAGCACTGCTGGCTTCCTCCCCCCCTGCTGCTCTGGGGGATGTTTCAGGATATAGAGTTGGAGCAGGGGGTAGTAAATTTGTCATTTACCAGCGCCTTCCTTTTATAAGTGAACACAGTGAACACACTCACTCGCTGTGTTCATTAATAAATGAAACATAGTTAACAGTGTTTACTATGCTTACTATGCTTCAGTTTGTGAATGAACAGCAAGCATAGAGCACTTCATTCACTGTCCAGTGCAGCTGAGGTTGCAGAGAAAGGCATGTGTGTTTGAGCTAGGGCTGCCATCTTTTCTTCAAGCCAAACCTGAACACTTTAGCGGCCTGGGACACTTTTGGGTGCCACAAAGAGAGTAGTAATGTGGTGCGAATAGCCTGCCAAAGCGAACATTTGGTGTGGCCAAATTGCTCTTTCTGACATCATCACCCTGCCCCCACCCCCAGTGATGTCGAACCTGCCCCAGACAGACCGCCCCAGCTCTAGGATGGCAACAGATTTGTGTGTGACTATCTTGATCACTTGGGGAGCCACATCCTGGTCTGAATAATGTGTTCGGGTTTCAGTCCGCCTGAAACCTGGACACAAGATTCAAAACCCGGACTGTCCGGGTGAATCTCAAACAGGTGGCAACCCTAGTTTGAGCTTTGGGGTGCACAACCTAATGCAATAGGCTGCACACACCTATGGGGATATGGCATTATAATACTGCAACTCTTAATGCTTATTCTGTGATTTATGGGTATGACATGTCGATGAATGTATGAATGTATGGCATTACAATGTGAAGTGATGGGAACTGATACAGCATTACAAATCATGGAAGCTGCACAAGTATGCACATTGTTTTACATGTCTATATTCAGCTATGAGACTGGGAAATCTAATTTGTGTTAACAAGACAGTTGATAGCAGATTGTAACTGGGGGTTGGATTTTTTGGGGGGGGCTATTCAGCAGGCACCATTCATCATGATTAACATGGATCTGCATCATTGGATGATGCAATTGATGATGGATTTACACTGTAGAACAAGATTTTTTTTTTTAATAAAGGGCTTTGTGAAACATGTGATGTATTTATTTACTGTTTACACGTTTTTGTGAGTGAGTACTTGCGGTACTATGTATCCACATTACTCATTCACATAGAGGAGGTGGATATCTGGGGTTTCCAGATTCCAAAAACTCCGCCATAGCAGACCCCCACATCCGCCAGCCAAGGATGTAGGGAAGAGGCCCTTGTCTTTATTAACATGGAGACAAGGTGCTTTGCCAGGGGGACTCTCCTGGCAGGGTACCCTCACCATGTTGGGGGCATGTGGTCTGTCATGGTACAGGAGGGAAGGCTTCACTCTCACAGCGCCCTTTTCCTAGCCAATCAGGCTGCATCCTTGGATAAGGCTGTGGTATGGATTTTGGAGGCCCCACGCTTTTTTTCTTTTTTTCCATGAAGTCCCCTAAAATTCCATACTGGACCCCTATCTAGAATAAATGTCTGGTATGGATTTGGATGAAACCCCCCTTTTTTTGCACACTCATTGGTTGTTATAGCGCACTTTAACAACATAATACTGTGTGGCTACTGGCTAGACTTGCTGCTAGAGTAGCATCCAGAGGTTTCCATAGGCGAACAGGCTAAATCTGGCCACTTAGTAAACCCTGGTTTGCGAATTGTGAACATGCAATCATTAGTGCAAAGCCTGCATGGCCAGGAATGCAAACCTCATCCCTAGTTGCCAATAACAATCATACCTCTTTCATTTTTAGAATTGGTTTTGAAAAATGAAAAAAAAAAGGGGATTCTTTACTATAAACAACATACACAGTTTCTCTTGCACCCTCTTTCAAAGGAGTGGCACCACTTTTGTTGAGAAAATTACATTTTTGGAAGCATTCCGTTCACCAACTATGTATAGACCTCCTATGTATACCTCCTGCATTACATTTTACAGAAAATGACAGTGCTGTAGATTGAAAAGGAAAGGTCATTTTTAATAACATTAAATCACAACATAACTAATGTAACTATAGTGTTGTTTTTATTTGATATATTTTCTTCCATGAAAGTGGAGCTACCCTTTAAGATTTAAAGTAAGCAACTTTTGGATCACTGCCTGTCTTGCACTGATGAGATAACTATGTCTAGGAAATCCGCTTTGGATTTCTACACAGATGGATTATTACTGAAGATTCCGTTTTAGCATACATACAAATCATTCTTCATGCAGAATGACAACATCATGCTTTCCCTTTACACCCCAGGTGGCCTTTTCAGTTTAACCATTTTTTATAGGCTCTAGTTAAATGCAAATTACAGACCTGAACATGAATTAATAACCACCTAAGCATATATTTTCTGAATGCAAAGGTCATATATAATTAGAAAATAATACGTTTGCTATAGTATATAAAACTATTCCTTTCCAGCTACTGTTAAAAGGCTATTTCCTATTCAATAAATATTACAGTGAATCAATGCTTTTTCTTTCTGTCATATACAAATAAATTGAAACCTAAAAATGTTATATATAATATTATATATAAGATTATCTATACAGAGATGATAAATTACACACATGTAACGTAAAGTGGTTGTCACCAGGGTCACCAGAATCAGTGTCCCCATTGGAAAATGTCCCCTCTATTACTATTCTCAGGACAACCCAAAATGTGGGATCTTATTTACGTTCACTTTTGCTGATAATGGTAAATAAGATGAACAGAAAAGGTGAATCAGGCAGCAATAAAAACCTGACAGGTGTTCCAATCCCTCTACCCTCTATCAAAAAAAAAAAAAAAAAAGTTTCACCTTATAGTTATAGTTATGCTATATGTTTAAAAGTACATAAAAGTATCAATAGGCAAATATAATCATTTTCTTTTACAGACTTCCTGGTGAATGCATTTTATGTTTCTGTTTAAGAGTTGCAGTTTTTTAATCCAAATATTTATGCATGTTCTGTATGTATGTGCGTTTTATATTAAAAAAAATATTGCATACTTTTTGCTCTACCTACCGTGCAAAAAGTGTTTCTTTTGTTTTTGTTTTTTACTTTTACTTCAAAAGGATGAATAAACTTTGTACGGGGCGTTTATGTTCCTATTATAATCTTGATATCACCAAGTAGTGCAAAGACCAAAGTTTTTCTCTCCACCTGCTCCCATGCTTGAGATGCTACTTGTACCTAGTATGACACAGCATGCCTTTTCTCCTGGGAATTATACATGCATTAGCTATTCAGCAAAGCCATAGGACTTCCCAGTGGACTTTGAAACACTGCAGTGTATTAAGCAACAACCAAGACTGCAGACAAGATCTACAGTCTCTGCAATACACTATCTGTACACAGTGCACAGTGCTACTGTATCTAATAACTGATAGAGAGAGAGCAGAAGTGACTATAGACAGTGCAACTCAAGGTGCCTATTGACTCACTCATCTTGAATGCTGATATGTTCACCCAAAGAAACATACCATTGTCTGAACAAATGCTACATTACCTGAAGGCTTCTGATAAGTAATTCGTGAAGTAACCTTACCAGTAGGCTTATACTAGCAGAAGGGTCACAGTACTAGTGGGCTCGCATTAACAGGGGGTAATTGAGGAGGGCCAGAGTGGTCTAGGTACTAAAGAGGCAGAGTAGGGCCACATTAACACAGTACTTATGTTTCAGAGGCCACATTTTTCAAAATAGGTAATTTACTTAGAGTAGCAATGGGGTAATATCTGTTTTAGTATACATCAACATTAGTGCATTTATATAGCACCAGCATATTCCACAGTGCTTTGTAAAATAGATTAAGCATTTACCAATCACCACACTACCTGTCATTATATCTCTGCCAACATTGTACAGATATACACACAAGGGCCAGTGTGGTTGGCAATTAGTTAACAGACTTGTATTTTTTTTTATTTTTTAGAAGGAGCAACTTGAGGAAAGCCACATTAATGCCAGGAGTTGAGCTTAGGAATTTGGTGTATTTACCGTTACGCTTAAACACCTTGCTGGTTTAAAAAGTGTCTTGTTTATGCTTTATACATGTAAAGTCATTAAGATTTATTTATCACCACATGTATGCATAAAATTGTTATTATAGAGCACTTTCAGTTGTTAGATTGTATGCAACTCAGGCTGGAAAAAAAAAATATTATTTGTATTCGTTTTAACAGTTAAGTAAAAATACTTGTTTGCATTGTCAGCATTTTACATACACTTCAGCATGTTAAAACATATATTGATCTTGTATTTTACTTAACTAGAATCATATATAAAATGCAATTTGCTTACCTGAATATATTTTTTTATGATTATAAATAACTTTTGTTACAGATCTTCTGTAAAATTAGATTACAGTTTTTGATATTTATTCAAGAATGAATGGAGTTTTATGTTCATTTTATAGACTGATATGCAAGACACACCCCACATTGTAGAAGATATTGTCTTTTTTTTTAAATGTTATGTTTGTTATATCATTTTTACATTTTAAGGTGGTCATTGAACATATCCTAAACTAGCAAGAGATTACAATCTTGCTCTCCTATTTTCACGCTCTGATTATATGACCTGCAGAAAAAAATATAGCATTCATATCATCATATCATTGTAAAATACCTACTGACGCTAAAGTTAAATCATTTTAACAATACAGCTTTCGGTATTTTTTTTTTTTTTTTTTTTTTACATACAGTACGATTGTATGTTTTGTATCCCTAGTTCATCCCTAGTTCATCTACATTTACAATTTGTTTTTGCTTCACCAAGTAGATATGCAAATCCAAGAGCCAAAAGTTTTACTTTTACTTTTGTTTTTTGAAATTGCTAAGTAATTTTGTATCAGGGCTAGCAAAGATTTAGCTGAATAAACTGTACAAGGATTGCATGATTTATTATGTTTATTATTTGAGTTAACTAATGTAATATATAGATAATTAAAAAAAAAAGTAACCTAATAATAAAATAAAGTAGTTTATACAGTATGTTTACCTGGAGGTGTCCATAAAAAGAACATTAGTAGGAAATAAACAGCTTTGGAATACTTGTACTTGTTAAAAGATTTAGATGCAATTTTAACAACAGTAAAGGCTGAGTCTGTTATAACGTAGTAAGTTAGTGACAGAGTATAAAAAAGGAAGGTGCTGTCTATCGATAAAGCAGCATTTTAAACCTCTTACCTTGACTTTTTGTATTGAATGGCAGGAATGGTGGTGGTCCCTTCACACTGGACTGCTTTGGATGCCTCTCAGGAAAATAGCCGGACATGAAGACAAAATTTGGAGAAACCAGGAACAAGAAGATGCTGGTGTGTAAATGCATGTTGCCAGGACTTTTCTGCATTGAAAAATAATCTCACTTACATTCCATTCCACAATAAATTATGATTTTGGGTTTTTTACTTCTTAAATGGTATTTTGTATTTTAATATTAAGATAATGGAAGCTAACAGTTTCAGTGCTCAGTAGAGGTCAAACATCCATGTACATAATAGCTACATTCCAGTAGGGCTTTGATATTCTACCTCCGGTGTGGTGTTTTGGAAATGATCAAGTATGTCTGAATCAAGCATATAAAAAAATGGGTCTGTTTCTGTTCTGCAATTTCACTGCTGTTCAGACTAATAACTGACAGTTCCCTGAAGCATGCTTTATAAGTTCTGACACAACTAGGGGAAAAAAATCTAGAGAAAAAAAAAAACATGTTAAACGTAGTAAGCAATATAAAATTACCTAGGTTTACAAGTTGCTGTCATCAGCATAGAATGTACTTTGCTGCTGCTGTCTGCTTTTGATTCCTGTTCATCAAATGCACTTTTCTCAATTTCTAAAACCTGCCACATTTAAATGTTAGAATAGCCTAAATGCTAAGGTAGTTGTTCTAAGAGCTGAAGATACACTAGTCTGATTTTTTCCAATTTTAGCAATAATTCATAGCATCATTTATTTATAGCTTCCTGCAAACATAGCAATGTGTCTGAGACATTCTCCTCCCTCTGAATGGGAAGCACTAATTATACAAAAAGTTACTCAATGCAGGAATGCTTGGCTAGCCCTTTCCTCTACCATTGTTGTGGTATTACTCATGTTTGGTTGGAAAGATGGTTTATAATTGGTAATCAAGGTGTAATGGCCAGGAAAAAAAAGACTAATCTGTAAAATCTGTTCTATCCAAAATGCCAGTAATATTTGCAATACACACTGAAAAGTCTATTCATCATAAATGTCAAAATACCATTCTATTGTTTTACTGTAGTCTCTGCTTAATTATACTATAGGGTAGAGCAGGACTGGCAAGTTCTACCCAGGAACATGAGTACAAATACATTTTTTGGGGTTCCAGGAGGTGGCCGCTCCATTAGAGGCGCAGGGGCGCCCCCTCCCTCAATCCATGCACCCGGCCCCTAATCTACATGTATGGATTTCAATTTTTTTTTTTTTTGAAGCACATGATCAGAGCCTGAGGCTCAAATTTGCTTCAAAAAAGGGTTGGCACGGGGCACAGAGCACTGCGCCCTGAGCCCACCCAGTTGCGTGACAATAGCAAAAATAATATTCACTATTGTCTTCCTGCTTCTCCTCCCGGCCAATCAGGATTGATTGGCCGGGAGGAGAAGCTACCGTATTGACCGCCCAGGAGGAGACGCAGGGGGAAGCCGCCGAGGAGGAGACACAAAAGGAAGCCACGGAAGCTGCCCGCGACCTAGATGGGGTAGGTGTGGGGCAGGTGGGCGGAGGGGCATAGGGCGAGTGGGTGGTGGTGGGTGGTTTTCCGATTGACCGAGCGACATGGGGTGGGGGATTTTGAATGACGGACTGAACAAACAGGGGGGTTTAGGAGATATCCCCTGTATCAGCATGTACCGACATCATCGGCACATGCGCACAGAAGCGATGGCACGTTCGTGCCATTGCTTCAGCTAGTGTGCTGTTACTGGCGGCTCCCGTGCGCATGCGTGGGACTGATGTAATTGCGGCTCCGGCCAATCACAGCGCCGGAGCCTGCGATACCCGGAAATACCTCTGGGAGTGATGTCGCCAGCCAGACCAGTGTACGAGGACGCTGCGGGGGCTTCAATCTAAGTTAAGTATTTTTATAATGAGCTAGTATACTATGCATACTACCTCATTATGCCTTTGTCTTGCAGGTTTTTTATTTTTTTTGTTAGTGGGTTTAGAGCCACTTTAAATAAGATGAGTAGCAGCTATGCCTTTTAAGTGTTGAATATATCCAGCCTCACACTAACTCATAGCATTTTGCTTTATTGTGGTAACATTTGCTTTATTTCAGATGGCACATACAGTATAGTACAATAACATATTTCCAGAGTTAACTTAATCTAAACTATAACAGCTAGCCTGTTCAGTCTTGGAACCATAAGATACTTTGCAGAGTCAGGGTACATGTGCTTCTATTGATGACAATAGAGAATGCTAAATTAAAATATAGTCGACAGTTGTAATCTTTTTTAAAGGTAAATTCACCTTTTGGGGCAGAATTTCACTTTTTATAATAAATAAAAGCCTTTTCTAATGTCTTTTCTGCCCATGCCATCCCCTAACTTCCGGTAGTATTATGTGACCATCTAGGACACTTCATATCCCATCATGCACTGTCTTACTGCAACACAGAATTTGGCATGTTTTACCTCTCTGGACTTCCCTCACCTCCACACCTCCCTCATTACTATACCACCCCTTTTTTATCTCTGCCTACTTTCCTACCTCTTCCTTTAAGGAATCTGATAATACAATTTCCCTTAGCTATATCATCAACTATGTAGTACAAGGGCCTGTCCGATTTGATACAAATTGAATTGATTGTTCAGGTGTGTCCACCTATTCCATAGTTTTGGTAAATCGAAAAAAAAAATTGTACAGAGATTGTACAATCAAATTGCATAGTGCTGCATAGTGCTGTCATTTCTCTTTCAGGCATCATTCACACCTAGCATAGTGGTAGTGCACATTTTTTAATGCGTTTTTCCCATGACACGCATAGGGCAGCCCATAGATTTCCATGGGCTGCACTACATGCAGCAATGTAGCTCATGAGATATTTTGGCGTGTTGCAGTTTGCATGGTTTTTTACTACACGTTTTGCTGTGTTTGTCATGTGTTTTTTCACGTGGCAAAATACATGTTTGCTTCTGTGTTTGGGGTGCCGTTAATAACGAATGGCATCAAAATCTTGACTATTTAATTTTAGGTGAATAGAGGCGGTCATACACTATACAAGCTTTATCAAAACTAAATAATAGGAGGACACACCTATCTATCCAGTCACTCTGTATCCAATCAGGCAGACCCTTGCACTACATAGTTGATAGTAGATCTAAAGGATATTGTACAATCAGATAGTATAGCGTATGGTGAGCTTAACAGACTTTCGGGGACATACTTCTGGTTTCAATAATACAGCTCTGGTCTACATAGGCTGTTATATGATCACTCAGCTCCTGCACCAAATGAGTGATCTATACAAGATGAAGGTAAGGTACAAAATAATTGATCAGCAGAGGAAGGCACTGGCTGTGTATTTAGTGAGAATGGAGCTCACTGACAATGACTGCATGTAACTACAGAGGTTGGCAGAAGCAATCTTCTGGAGAAGTGGGACAGGTGCAGGGTGTGTTTTGATGAGGTCAGCTGGTGAAGTACTTCCTTAGGCTGGCCATACATGTTCAATTTCCTTGTACAATTTTCCTTTAGATTTACCTTAAACTATGCAGTGCAAGAGCATGCCTAATTGGATACAATTGAAAATAGTTTAGATTTGACCTCATATTACATGTTTTTTGGTAAAGTTAATGGAAAATTGTACAAGGCAATTGAACATGTATGGCCAGCCTTAGTCTTATGCCCTGTACACACGATAGGATTTTCCGATGGAAAATGTGTGATAGGACCTTGTTGTTGGAAATTTCGACCGTGTGTAGGCTCCATCACACATTTTCCATAGGAATTTCCGACACACAAAGTTTGAGAGCTTGCTATAAAATTTTCCAACAACAAAATCTGTTTCCGATCGTGTGTACACAAATCCGACACACAAAGTGCCACGCATGCTCAGAATAAATTAAGAGACAAAAGCTATTGGCTACTGCCTCGTTTATAGTCCCGATGTATGTCTTTTACGTCACCACGCTCAGAACGATTGCATTTTCCGACAACTTTGTGTGACCGTGTGTATGCAAGACAAGTTTGAGCCAACATCCGTCGGAAAAAATCCTAGGATTTTGTTGTCGGAATGTCCGATCAATGTCCGATCGTGTGTACAGGGCATAACAGTTTTCATGTCCTAAGGGACAGATACCTGGAAATAATGGAGGAGTTCTCTATAGGATAAACTGGAGGCTAAGGTAAGGACTGTCCTAGAATATAGAGACAGTTTTTTCTTTTCTTCAGTAGAGGCACATTATATTAGTACATAGGGAAGCTGGAATTTAGAAAAAAAGGTGAACTTAGCCTTTAAGTGCTGAATTTTTCCAGTCTCACTGACAATTTTCTGATAATATAACCTAAACATTTCAGGGTTAGTACAGATACAGTATTTTTGTACAAACATTTATGGCTTCAAACTGGCCATAATCCTTACAATATGACTGGGAAATCTTGTTTAGATCTACCAACAGCTTTTCAGTTAAAAGACCTGTCTAATTTCAATTGTACAACTAGATTTTAATCTGTATAGCCGGTGTAGCAAATGACCATACACTCAACAATCTGGTTGTACAATCTGTACCATGCAAGATAAGATTGTGACCCAAGGTTAGTGCTTAGAGGTCCCCGCTTAGGCTTATGAAGTCCTGTAAGAAGGATGCCACTGGTTTGTGAGGGTGCAGGCTGGGGATGGGTATGTCCAGACCCAAGACATGCAGGCAAAATGAGAGGAGTTTTCCTGGCTGCCGTACCCCTCATCCAGCCATGTTGTAGGCAAACAAAAGCAGCCTCAGCTCAATCCATTGAAACTACGGCCCCAACCTGTTTTGCCCCCTGGGCTTGATCATGGAGAGCAAAACACATTGGGTGTGTGGCTTTGATGGATTGAGCTAAGGCTGCAGGACCCGATCCTCCTCTTTTCAGGTCCCCCACTAGTCTTCCCGGCTCCTCCTCCTCATTGAGTTCTGCTTACTATGGGGGCACTCATGCCTGCTTGCTTTTGAACCAGCTTTGTGTATCCATAAGACACACAGAGCATGGTTCGGCCCTGCCTCCAATCCCTCCTCCTTGGCTGTGATTGAAAGCAGCTGCAGCCAATGGCTCCCACTGCTGTGTCTGAGCCAATCAGGAGAGAAAGAGCAAAGAGAGGATGGATCGAGATTGGGCTCATGTAGGTCTTTGAGGGGGTGCTGCTTGCAGAAGGTTTTTTACTTTAATGCAAAGAGCGCATTAAGGTAAAAAACCTTGCACAAAAAACATGTGTATTGCGCATATTCCATTGAAGTCTATGGGACCAAAAATGCCTAAATACGCTTAAAAAAAAAAAAAGCTTATGTACTCTTTTGAGTAAAGGGCAGCTCAGCGTACAAATGTAAACAGGGACCATTATAATGAATGGGTTTCTGAATAGTGAGGTATAGTCAGGCCTAGGGAAACCGGCAGTGAATGAGGGGTTAGTCTCTCATGCACATGGACATTTGTTTTTCCATTTTTAATAAATTAGGCTAGCCAATAAAGGGAATCGTTTAAACTCCAAAGTTTCCACAATGAACAATAGCCAACATGGTACAAGATATTGGTGCTACTAGCTTAGTGAACCTAAATGAAAGTGAATCTAAAGCCTAAACTTAGTTTTCAGTTTTGGATAGAGCCTGCAAGGGTTAGTGCCTTTGTCAGTTTCTATTGTTTTCTTTGCTGCTACCTTTTCTATTTGTAATATTGACTATTATGACTGGGACAGAAGGTGGGGGAAAATACAACATTTTGGATTGTCACCAGCACAGGAATAGAGGAGAAATCTTCCAATGAGGACAATTGGCTTCAGTGACATCTATCTACGAGAGGATTTCCCTTGCTTCCTGTTGCATCTACTGGACAGGAAGGAAAATCCCCCTGATTAGACATAGATGACAAAAAAAAAAAAAAAAAAAACATGATAAGGTTTTAACTTTTTCCTACTGAACTGAAAAAAAAATGATATACTTTAAACATTTTGATAGTTTGGAGTTCACAGCAAGTTGTAACCAATACCATTTTTTTAGCCCTGAAAGCTGGCACAATAATTGTGCTTTATAAGAAAGGGCAGTTCATTTTAACTAGAGTGTTACGAGAGCGTAACATTTGTGGTCTAGGGTTGGAAACGGCTGAGAGGCACTGTCATAAATAAGTCCCAAGGAAAAGCTCATATCTCTGATAGAACGATTTAGTTGGACATCTATTTGTTTGCGTCTGTAGTTTATTTCCATAGTTTAGTTTAATTCTTTACCATATAGTAATTTAAATATTTAGCTGATATTTTTTACAACAGACTACATAAAGTGCCTTTTCATTTCCTTTAAAAAAAAAAATCACAGATATTTTGGAAATAAAAGAACTTTAACTTTTAATGTAAACATTAAGCAAGTGCTACTGTACAAGGACACATCAGTGGGTGGCCTATTATGAGAAAGTGAGCGCTTTCCTGCTCTGTGTCTTGTGTGTGGGCTGTTTTCCTTTTTCTAATAGAATCTGTGCTCGCAAGGCCACCCACTAATGCCCTTTGTGTTTCCTTAACTCATAATATGACCTGTATACTGCATAACTGTCTATAGTCTATTGTTATTTCTGAAACAAAAGCCATGTTATTAAGCAGTGTATGGTTGATGATGGTGAGTTTACAGATACCTAAGGATTACTTACTTGTACAAATGCTAGAGAAAGTCCTTCTCTTAAATGCTTGCAACTGATCTGTAAAGAAAAAGAAGTATATAAAATGCATTCTTGATTTTATTAATAATAACATACACTACTATTAATTGGTTTTGGCCACCATTAGATGAAGAATGTTTTGTGCTCCCCAGTATAGATATATGTATTTATTGTACAGTGTACATCTGCTACAGTTATATATGGTTAGACACACTATTTCTGACTGTTTGTATACATATGTATTTATGTAGGCTATGGTTTGTGCGCATGCACACGTAACCCTTTACATGTGTTGTATACCCAGAATTTTCCACCAATAAATTTGTACACATTTTTATCTTACTCCAATCTGTCTACTGCCTCATTTAAAGTCCCACCTGGCCTCCGGCCTTCCCTTCCTCTTTTTCTTGTATTCGGGATGGATGCACAGTCCCACGCCTCATTTAAAGTCCCAAACCTTTTCCATTAAACTCTAACAGGGATGGAGGCAGTAGACAGTTGCTAGGCAGTTTTCCCCTGCTGGCTTTAATTGGGGTTTTTTATATGTGGTAGTGCACCTCAATGGTCCACACACATATTTTGTGTGCAACTACATGTTGCTCCAATTTTTGGGCGCACTTTACACAATCCAGCATGGTGGCTGGGCTCTGGGCTTCGGGCTGTTCTTTTCCCGGAGCTGCGATGCGCTCTGCGTGCCTTCCCCATCCCCCCCACGTCCGCCTTTTTGCTTTGGGCTGGTTTGGTGTGGGGGATCGGGCGGGTGCACACACCGCATCGGCGCCACGCAGTGCTCCCGCACATGACGTCACCAGTTGGCGCCGTTGTGCGGGCGCATAGTTTTCCATCTGGTGTCGGCGTAGCTGTACGCAGTGACGTCAGCCTGGGCGGGTCCCTGCCGTGAGCAGGGATCCCCGCCCCACGCATCGCCGGCCTGTCAGCGTGACGTCGGTGGCAATCACCGGCGCGGCCGGGACACATATTAGGCGTCGCCCCAGGCACATTTTTTCCTCCTCTGCTCTCCACAACAGAACAGACGCCATAGCGTTCAGTCAGCCCCGTTTTTAAGCACCTCAAGGTAATACTCTATGAATATATACTACAACTTTCTATCCCCCTTACTCTTTAGTGTCAGTACTGTGACCTTCTTTATGGATTCCATCATCTACTTTAGGTCCACCATTCCACCCATGATTGGCTATGTTTTGCAGAGGATGCTTGTGCTTTGGGGATGATGCCGATGTGTGCCTGTCTTGCGTCGGATTGCCTGCCACCCCAGCTCTGGGGGAGAGCTATTCCCTGCCCAGTCCCTGCCCTGTACCATAGTCTGGTGACATCATGAGTACCCAGAAATTGACACATTGTCCTTTCTGGTTGTATTTATTTATTTTTATTTTTTGATGGCTTCATACTTTGTAATTTCAGAAATCCTATAGCATCCGCCCCTGAAGAAGTGTATTCACAGAAACGCGTCGGGCACCAAGGATGCAGCCACTGGGCTTTTAATTGGATTTGACAGTTATTAATGTTTTGATGTACCTCATTATTTTATTTTCATACTCACTTGTTACATCATGTGTTTTGTGCTCCCCAGTATAGATATATGTATTTATTGTACAGTGTACATCTGCTACAGTTATATATGGTTAGACACACTATTTCTGACTGTTTGTATACATATGTATTCATGTAGGCTATGGTTTGTGCGCATGCACACGTAACCCTTTACATGTGTTGTATACCCAGAATTTTCCACCAATAAATTTGTACACATTTTTATCTTACTCCAATCTGTCTACTGCCTCATTTAAAGTCCCACCTGGCCTCCGGCCTTCCCTTCCTCTTTTTCTTGTATTCGGGATGGAGGCACAGTCCCACGCCTCATTTAAAGTCCCAAACCTTTTCCATTAAACAACTGTATACAGCGCTCCCAAAATGCCTATGCCCATTGCAATGAATGGGCAGCACTGCCCATTGCAATACGGGCATTTTAAACCCCTTCTTTGGCCGCTAGCGGGGGTTAAAAGCACCCCACTAGCGCCCGAAAAGTGCAGCTTAAACAGCAGTAAAGCGCTGCTAAAGCAAGCGGCGCTTTGCCACTAATGCCCCAGTGTAAATGGGGTCTTACATTCCGGGCACTTGCCAGGAATTTAACCATTTTTTTAAACTGTTAAATCGATTAGTTTAGTTCCACTTTACGGCACTTCAATGCACCTTGCCAATGCACCTGGATGTTAACACACCACAACACAAGGTAACGCACTACTATGCTTTGTGGTTAACTGTCTTTAAAAAAAGTACATTTACCTTTTCTTGTGTAGTTTAGCGCATTAGGGAGGTTACTCAAATGAATGTGCTGCCCTAATGCATATTCAGGCACGGTTCACACTGCCACGACTTGGGATCCAACTTGTGAGACCCCAAGTCGCATGACATGTGAAATCCCATGTTAGTCAATGAGAGCTGTTTTAATTAGCACTACTGAAGTCGCTCTGACTTTAGAAAAGGTTCCTGTACTACTTCAAGGTGACTTCCATCCGACTTGTGCCTCAAAGTAATACTCAATTCGCCAGGAAATCTCCTTGCAAAGTCTCACCGTAAGTCACGCGACTTTAAGGTCGCAGCAGTGTGAACCGAGCCTAATGCATTAAAGTGGAACTTCACTCTCCCAATCAACATTGATTATTTGTAATCATCATGTTGATAGCATTAGTAAATAGATAGGAAAGTATATCATATTTACTTGTTTAAACTTTTTTTTACATTTCTTTGTTACTTCCTGGTTTCTTGCCTAGGCAAATTATGTCATATAACCACTAAAGAAATATACACCTACAAGGGCTACCAATTTCAAAACAAAATATAATTATTGGACATATGATTGGCAAAAAGCATTGGCAAGAGTGAGGAACCCCTTCTCACAGAAAAAACACTCGTAGGACACCCCATGAACCTCGCCCCGACACTCCTCCCCTTTTTCTCTCTCCCACCTCACTCTGGTAGCCTCAGAGCAATCCCACTCTGCCCAGAGCCTCTCCCCTGTGACCCACTACAGTAAAAATCTGAGCCCCCCTCGATGGTTGGAT
Source organism: Aquarana catesbeiana (assembly GCF_042186555.1). Taxonomy (NCBI): domain Eukaryota; kingdom Metazoa; phylum Chordata; class Amphibia; order Anura; family Ranidae; genus Aquarana; species Aquarana catesbeiana. The sequence continues at coordinate 380,145,949 of NC_133327.1, forward strand.
GGTCCAATAGGTGTCAGTGAACTATGTGTTATTGATCTTCTAGTGGTTAGTAGGCTGAGAGCCTATGTTTGTTGTAATGTCTGCCTGCTAGTTCACTTTATGAAGCTGCCTGTGGAGTTAAATGTATCCAATTGCTCTGTTGTATAGATCAATGTTTATACTGACAGAAGAGAGCATTGGTAAAGCTAATTCCATTTAATGCATTTATTTAGGCAAGACTGAGTCAAGGACACACATACACATGCAGATAGCTGGCCGATTTCGATCTCTCACAAGCATCATCCCTCTACCTGAGGTCAATTAGCTGCTGAGTGTTTTCCACAACACAAGCAATACTTGCATAGCAGGATGGACCCAAAGGGATGGATTCAGAGCTGATTGAGAGATAGACCATTTCAAAATACTGGGCTAACATTGTATGTTGACTCACTTTCAGTGGGAATAAATATCTCTAGCTACTATCCTAATCACCAGTTACTTAAGTTGTCAAGATATTTACTTTGAATTCTTTTTTTTTTTTAATCTTGATCTTTATTCGAAAGGTTATTTTAATACAGAATAGTATCAAACAGGAAAAAGAATACATATCTCAGTGCACTTAATGCCAGCGGTCACCAATTTGAGATTGGATCAAGCAAAAGGAGGCATTAATTCAAACTTCTAGAAGTGTACATAAATCTTTTATGACAGACACACATGCAGATGGTCGGTTGATAATAGATCTCTCTCTAGGTTTCTATCAAACTAAAGACCAGCATGCCATGACAAGTTTCTCAGCAAAATGAAGGGTGTCTGTGGGGGGACACACAATCCCCCCCCCCTTTTTTTAACTGCAACCTATTTTGTTATATGTTCATGCATTCATATCTCGCTCATCACCTACACTAGTCTATAGTAGACATGTGCATTCATTTTCTTCCGACTGCATTTTCGTCCGAATTTCAGGTATTTTCGTTATCGTTTTAACAAACAATAACGAAAGTGCAGAATATGAAAACCGAAAGATCCAACATAAAGAAATGCTTTATTTTTGTTTTCGTTGCGACATTTCATTCGACGTGACGCTGACAATAACAATCTGTGTCTATCGAACCTGTGGTCGAATGTGCCTAACCTTAACTCTATTAGTCCAAGATTATTCTACATAGAGAGAAAACATTCGACATAGAGAGAAAACATTCGACACAGCACATCGGCAGAACAATAGTGAAGCAAGCTACAGTTCAACTTAACTTTTTCATAATAATCTGCTGCTATTGTGTTAGTGTTGTGAACTTGATAGTGATACTAGTGTTGCTAGTGTTGTGATAGCCTCAGAGGCTGCCTGTGTTGTGGGGGGGATTTATTATTATAGATTCTATATTATAATGCCATATCAATATCTGACACAACTTCGGATGCCACGCCCGCCATTGCACTTGGAGATTGAGAAACGAATGTGAAAGTTGGCTGACTGTTGGGGTAGAGTAGACCATTCAACTTGAACGACGAAGATTCGACAAAGCAACAAAAAACATACAAACGTCGAATCTTTGGCTTATGGTGTCTGTCGAAAACCCTAAGAAGATTCGACGGAGCAGCTAAACTGTACGACGCTGCCATCGTACATTTTCAGTCAAATGCATCCGCCCATAGGCTATAGAAAAATTCTAATGTTGGTTGACTAGTAAAATTATTAATAAATATAATTATTACTAGTCATACAACATTAGAATTCTACTACAGTTAGCTTGTAGGTGGAAAATTCGACCGGAAATGTACACATACAGTTTAGCTGCTCCGTCGAGTATTATTTACCATATACATTAACAGTATAGTTCAACAACTAAGTAATAACAAGTGGTTATTTAAAAAAGCTGAAATGGAGCAATAGGATCCTTTTCTGTTTCAGCCTTTAAACTGAACAAAATCAGTGCTGTGCGGGCAAAAAACACTTTCATCAAATCTTATACTTACGGTCCATGATATTTTATTGGTCACCAATCTTGTACAATATATAGATACTGCATGCAAAATTATTAGGCAAATAGTATTCCTCATGATTTATTTCATTGTTGAACAAAAGGTGCACAATACTTCCAGTCAATCAAAAAAAATGTGACCTTTTTATCAAAGAAAATTAGATTTGTTATTAGTGTGCACAATTATTACGTAACTATAACTTCTTTTCTTGTTAATTGTTCATTTTTAAAGTTTTGCTGGAAATATATAACAACAACAAACAAATGACCTGTGCTCCAATTAAGGCTTTAGGACAACTGTACAGTAACATTGCTCAGACTTTAGATATGATATTTTGCTGTTGTACGCTCGGCATGAGCACCTTATGACTCCTTGATTTGGAATAGAAATCCCCATCATTAGCATAATTTTTCTCTAGAAAAGTTAGGACCATGCTAAAGATCATGATAACATTTAAATTTGAGAGTACACTAGGATTTGTGGATTCAGTACTGGAAAGTAACTCTGCAAGTATGTGCAGGTACCACTAAGAACTATATTACCATTAAAATTATTATTAGGTAAACATTAGTTTTTAGCTTTGAGCATGGTGGCTAAAGGCTAGAACTACCCTGTTTCCCCGAAAATAAGACCTAGCGTGATTGTCAATGACGGTTGCAATATAAGCCCTACCCCCCAAATAAGCCCTACCCTGTGTCCCTGAAAATAAGCCCTACCCTGAAAATAAGACCTACAAGGACTTTAACTAGGGCTTATTTGGGGGGGTAGGGCTTATATTGCAGCCATCACCGACAATCACGCTAGGTCTTATTTTCGGGGAAGGGATGAGCTCCCAGCTTGGTCCAAACTTTGCTTGTTCAAGCGTTTATTGGAATGCTGGATTTCTGGCTCATTTGACAGGAGACAAACATTTACATTTTTCTCCCAGTACTATATGACAGCCTCCTTCTTCCCCGTTCACCCAGTTGACCTCTGTGACCCACAGAACACCTCCTCCATAAGTTATGGTGATGAGGAGTTGATGAGGAGACCTTCTGTAGTCCTAACATACGTTTTATCATAGGGTGACAAAGTTGTCCCTCTATAGCAGGGGTCTCCAAACTATGGCCTCCAGTTGTTCAAGAACAGCAATTCCCATCATGCCTAGTCTTGTCTGTGGATGTTAGAGTTTTACAATGCGTCATGGGACGTGGAGGGCCATAGTTTGGAGATCCTTGCTCTATAGGTTTAATAGATTGAGTGAGTAGGTGTTGTCACTATAGTGTGTAACTGACAGAATTACCATGTGGAAAAAAAAGCCTGGGAAAAACAATAAAGCAGCCACCAAATGTAAGGAAAGGTAAGCTGCAATAAATTACAGTTCTGTGCTTGGGTTTAGATGCACTTTATTATAGAGCACCCATTACATCTATAGAATTCACATTAAGATTATCTTTCCCATACCAACCAAACAAATCATACATATGTTTGACATTAGTTTGTATGAAGAATATTGATTCATGAAAAGGGATATGTATGTGGATAAAATGTAAATAAATGCACACATCTAAAAAGTTTACATGTTTATAAGGTGTGTGTAGCTATTCTGCTTTGGCAATTGTACATGCCTCTTTGACATAATCATTCTGCTTTATACCACTCACTCTTGGAACTGCTTATGGAATTCTTTCCTATGGCAATACAGGATTGGCCAAAACCTTGTCAGCTGCCTTAGCAGGGTGTCGCTCCAGACTTGGCTCCATACTCATGTCTGCCTGCTTCAATTGGCTGAAGTCTTTTCCCTTTGTGACTAAACTACTTTGGCAGCATGTTTCACATTAGTCCAGTTTGTGTATTACAGATTGCAGTCTTTGCCTACTAAAAGCAGCAGCCAGATCATAATAATAGTGTGTGGCTGTTTAGGAAACCAGTTCAAAAAAGAAAACACGTATGAGCACATACAGCCAATTCACATTCATCAAATATTAAAGTAGTCACTTCACAAAGCTGGAAGTTAATTGCTCCAAATGAAAGTTTTTTTCATAATGTTCTATATTTTTTGGCTTTGACTTCCTGGACAAAGATATGGTAGAAAATCAAAGCTACTGAGGTTTTCTGTTTGTGTGTTTTTTGGTACATGAAAAGCGTGATTAGATGGCACCAATTTTCATTTTTTTGTTATGTGAGCTTGAGAACTACAGAAAACAAGAGAATCTGGGTGTGTCCACTTTAGGACCAAACTATACATTGCTAGGGTATTGTAAATGTGATAAGGCTCCTAGAAGTTGGCAGAAGCCTTCAACAGTGTTTCAAAACCTAAAGCCGGCCACAGACAGAGCAATTTTCTTTTCTGTAACGAAAATCGCTTGATTCCCCGCCGTAGTCAGTGTTGATGCGGGAATACCTCCTGTGGAGCCATTCTCACGGCAGGCGCGGGGGGGGGGGGGGGGGGTTTGAGCGAGGTAACCCGGGGTAAAAAATTGTATCTTGCTACCATTGAGTCAACTAATATTCTTCGATAGCCCTAAATTTTGTCCAGACCTGATTTTAGAATGGAACTTCTGACATATTACACAGGATTCTAGAACATGCGCACTACAATACTTATGATTTTCCCCAAACGAAAACCACATTCACAGTGAGAATTTCATTAATTCTAGAAAAAATATTCACCTTGCTCCTTTAAATGTTTTTGTCACTATGGTTAAAAACAGAGGTTGATTTGAACCCTCTAACCATTAAAAAATCAAACATTATCAAAATTCTACTGGCGCTAGGGTAAATTTATAAACATTTGGAGTATAAGAGCAGCACAGAATTTGAAAAAAATAAACACACATACTCACCTATGTAAATGAAGCATCAATCTAGTGCTGCAGCTGTCCCTCACCGCCTCTACACCAAGAACTGAATGATTAAAGACCGCTGATTGCTTAGTTCTTGGGCCACTCTGAGCACAGAGCGGTGACTGTCAATGATGCTCTGTCCCTCTAGCACTCACTGGAGCACAGGGTTTTGCAGTGGGCAGGAGCATCTTGCTCTCAGTGGCATGCTGACAGGCTGAGCCAGGCATCGGTCAGGAATCTGGGTGAATCCAGCTCTGTGGTGACAGCTGACAGTGGCTCACAGGAGTGCAGAATTAAGTTTTACTCCTGTTACCTAGAGGAGAAGTATTGCCAACAGAGCCCTTAGTATTACCATACTTATCCTTTAACCACCTCAGCCCCGGAAGGATTTACCACCTTAATGGCCAGGCCATTTTTTTGTGATAGGACACTACGTTGTTTTAACTGACAATTGCATGGTCGCAGACACTGTACCCAAACAAAATTGACATCCTTTTTTTCCCACAAATAGAGTACTCTTTTGGTAGTATTTGATCACCTCTACGATTTTTATTTTTTGCGCTATAAACAAAAAAAAGAGAGACAATTTAAAAAATATATATATTTTTTACTTTTTGCTGTAATAAATATTTCAATTTTTTTTTAAACTAATTTCTTCATCAATTTAGGCCAATATGTATTCTTTTACATATTTTTGGTAAAAAAAAATCGCAATAAGCGAGTAATTGATTGGTTTGCGCAAAAGTTATAGCGTCTACAAAATAGGGGATAGATTTATGGCATTTTTATTATTTTTGGACTGTGACATTGAGGACAGATCGGACACTTTTGACACTTTTTTGGGACCACTGACATTTATAAAACGATCAGTGCTATAAAAATGCACTGATTACTGTATAAATGACACTGGCAGGGAAGGGGTTAACACTAGGGGGGTGATCAAGGGGTTAACTGTGTCCCTTTATGAGTGTTTCTAACTGTGGGGGGGATGGGACTCACTGTAGGAGGAGACCGATCCCTGTTCCTAATTACTAGGAACAGACAATCTGTCTCTCCTCCCCTGACAGAACCGGGATTTATGTGTTTACACACACAGATCCCCGTTCTGGCTCTCGTGCCCACGAACGCGGGTGGCCGGCGGGCATTGCGACCGCCGGCCACGCGCATCGGGTACCCCACTGTGCAGCAGGCATAGGCCTGTTAAGGCTCTTGAAGGAGCCGATGTACCTATACGGTGGTTCTTGAGCCGGTCAGGAAGTGGTTAAAGTGCTTCTAAAGCCTAAACATTTTTTTATCTTAAAGCATTCCTACATTAGGGCAAAATAATGTTTAAGTAACAATATCAATATGCCCCCTCACCCCCCCCCCCCCCGTATACATAGTTACTGTAAATAGTAGGTAGAGGTTGAAAAAAGACACAAGTCCATCAAGTCAAACCTATGTGTGTGATTATATGTCAGTATTACATTGTATATTCCTGTATGTTGTGGTTGTTCAGGTGCTTATCTAATAGTTTTTTGAAACTATCGATGCTCCCCACTGATACCACCGCCTGTGGAAAGGAATTCCACATCCTTGGCGCAATTACAAGTAAAGAACCCTCTACGTAGTTTAAGGTTAAACCTCTTTTCTTCTAATTTTAATGAGTGGCCACAAGTCTTGTTAAATTCCCTTTCGCGAAAAAGTTTTATCCCTATTGTGTGGTCACCAGTACCTTATTTGTAAATCATATTCCCTCTCAAGTGTCTCTTCTCCAGAGAGAATACGTTCAGTGCTCGCAACCTTTCCTCATAACTAACATCCTCCAAACCCTTTATTAGCTTTGTTGCCCTTCTTTGTACTCGCTCCCTTTCATTACATCCTTCCGGCCGATCAGAGTCTTGTAGAGTGGGAGAATGATCATTTTATCTCTGGAGTTGATCCCCTTTTTAATGCATGGCAATATTCTGTTTGCTTTGTTAGCAGCAGCTTGGCTTGGCTGCATGCTATTGCTGAGCCTATCATCTACTAGGATCCCCAGGTCCTTTTCCCTCCTAGATTCCCCCAGAGGTTCTCCCTCCAGTATATAGATTGCATTCATATTTTTGTCACCCAAATGCATTATTTTATATTTCTCCACATTAAACCTCATTTGCCTCGTAGTTGCCCACCCCATTAATTTGTTCAGATCTTTTTGCAAGGTTTCCACATCCTGTGGAGAAGTTATTGCCCTGCTTAGCCTAGTATCATGCGCAAATACAGAGATTGAACTGTTAACTGACTAACAAATTAAATAGGATTGTTAAATAGGATTGGTCCCAGCACAGAACCCTCAGGGACCCCACTACCCACCCATGACCATTCCGAGTACTGTCCATTTATCACCACCCTCTGAATTCGCCCTTGTAGCCAGTTTTCAATCCATGTACTCACCCTATGGTCTATGCCAATGGACCTTATTTTATACAGTAAACGTTTATGGGGAACTGTGTCAAATGCTTTTGCAAAATCCAGATACACCACGTCTATGGGCCTTTCCATGCTGATTACTGCTAATGATACCGTTCTCATTACAAAAATCACGTATATAGTCCCTTATCATCCCCTCCAAGAGCTTGCATACTATTGATGTTAGGCTAACTGGTCTGTAATTCCCAGTGATGTATTAAGGGCCCTTTGTAAATATTGGTGCTACATTGGCTTTTCTCCAATCAGCTGGTACCATTCCAATCAGTAGCCTGTCAGTAAAAATTAGGATCAATGGTCTGGCAATTACTTGACTGAGTTCCCTAAGTACCCTGGGGTGCAAGCCATCTGGTCCTGGTGATTTATTAATGTTAAGTTTCCCAAGTCTAATTTTAATTCTGTCCTCTGTTAACCATGGAGGTGCTTCCTGTGATGTGTCATGAGGATAAACACTGCAGTTTTGGTTACTGAAGCCCCCCGATTCCCTCGTGAAGCCTGAGGAAAAGAATAAATTCAATACCTTCACCATCTCCCCATCCTTTGTAACCAGATGATCTTCCTCATACTATATGGGGTCAATATGGTCTGTCCTCCCCTTTTTACTGTTTACATACTTAAATAATTTCTTGGGAATGTTTTTGCCTTCCTCCGCTATGTGTCTTTCGTGTTCAATCTTAGCTGCCCTAATTGCACCCTTACATTTCTTGTTGCATTCTTTATAAAGTCTGAATGCTAATGATGATCCCTCAACCTTGTATTTTTTTAAGGCCTTCTCCTTTGTTTTTATATGCATTTTTACATTGGCGTTAAGCCATCCAGGACTTTTGTTTATTTACTTTATTACCCAATGGGATGCATTGGCTAATGCCCTTATTTAATATGCTCTTAAAGCAAACCCATCTCTCCTATGTGTTCTGTGTTGCTAAGATTTTATCCCAATTTATGCCTTCTAGCAAGGTTCGTAGTTTAGGGAAGTTGGCTCTTTTGAAATTCAGTGTCTTTGTATTCTCCTTATGTTTCCTATTTGTGTCATTTATACTGAAGCCAATTGACCTGTGATCGCTGTTTCCTAAATTGCCCCATATTTCCACATCCGTGATCAGGTCTGTATTGTTTTTAATCAGTAGATTCAGTAATGCTTTATTTCTAGTTGGTGCGTCTACCATCTGAACCATGAAATTGTCCTACAAGACATTTAGGAACTGGCGAGCCTTAGACAAAATATGTGGTTCCCTCCACCCAGTCTATGTTTCGATAATTAAAATCCCCCATTATGATAACACTTTCCATCCTTGCTGCTAATCCAAATTGTAATAGGAGATCCGTCTCCCCCTCCTCCCTGAGGTTAGGGGGCCTATAGCATACTCCCAGTATTATTTTCCCCTTAGCTTCATCCCTTTGGAGCTCTACCCATAAGGATTCACCTCCTCCATAGCTCCCTTAGTGATGTAATTTCTCACATTCACTTGTACATTATTTTTGATATATAGGCATACCCCTCCCCCTTTTTTACCCTCTCTATCCCTGCAATGAAGGGTATACCCTTGAATGGTTGCCAGCTAACCATGAGAGCTGCTGAACCAGGTCTCTGGAATTCCGACAAAATCCAAATCCTCCTCGTACAACAGTATCTCTAGTTCACCCATCTTGTTCGCCAGGCTCCTGGCATTAGTGAACATGACACATAGTTTATACCGGTCGCGTACTATCCTCTTATTGGGTGTTCAGAGATTGCAACTAGGACTTGTTACTATACCCAAATGTCGATCGTGCCCCTTGGCTGTGAGTACTGATGCTCAACCTTCTGTTGATTTTTTGTAAGTTAAAATTGAAAAATGTAATTATCGCATGTAATTATCTATGTTTGTTTATGTGTTTCTTTTGAACATTTCAGCTTCTCATATATGGATGACTTCTTTTATAGAACTCAATATTACCTCTGTTCACCATAACTCCTGAAGAAGACTCTATGAGTTGAAATGCGTAGGGGTTTCCTTTGGGCCTTGAAGCCCTTGTGACAGATCTTGAGTAGTAATATGTGATGTCCTTCTTCTTTACATCAATGTACTGCACTGTACTTTTGGTGATATCAATACATCAATCATGTTTCAATACATTTTGTAATTTCTATACAATTGTTGACGGTTATTGGTGCCTACAAAGTCCCCCCCATGTTGTTATTCTTTGTAAATTGCTATTGGCACCCATACCTGTGAGATTTACTTGTCACAAGCGCTAATTTTTGACATCATAGCCGATTGCTCCATGTGTAATATAGAATACTGCGGTAACATGTACAGTAGTGTTATCTCGTTTATGGGAATCACTGCCTCTTGAAATCCACTATGGCATGTGTCCTCATGCTTTTATGGGAGGCCGATCATCCATCAATCAAGGTGTGACATCCCACCCACTGTGTTATTTTTTAGTTACTGGGCATGGAGGAGGAGGGAGGGACTGGGCTGTCATTTAGGATCTGTATACATGCCCAAATGTGTGATGTCATTACCATGTGACCTGTCTAGCTCTGATCAAAAAGGAAATGTTCTCTCCAGCAATAGAAACCAAACTGAGCATGTGCAGCCTGACTCCACTCACTGTATTTTATCCGCACTTGTCCAGGGGGACACTGCAGAGGAGAGGAGGATCTGTGCATACAGGATCAAACAGCCTTTTTACACAATGCAGAGGATTAACGCCTTAGGTTCCACAGTGAGTATAACAAGCATGCTATTCTGCATATAGAGACCGATTTTACTATTATGGGTTTAGTAACACTTTAAGACTTCCCTAACTGTTGGTTAAGAGTTTAAAAAAAAATGAGTAAAACAAATCAGTAAAACAAAAAAGACATGTGGCAAGTGGTAGGAAAGTTTGTCTGAACAACAATCAGGGTAAGTGCATTATACTACATTTACTACACCCATAACTTCACCGCCCTCTACAAACTCAGTGATAGCAGCCTTATATTCATGCCTTGGCTAATACTTTAGGGCCAATTCTGCCAGGGTATCCGTAGCATCATCTGGTATCATCATCTAGTTTTCTAGATTCGTATAAGACAAAATCTGCCTCTGGAGACTTAGATATGCGACAGCATATACATATCATTAATAATGAGCTTTACATTTAGTATGGTACTGCAAAGCACATCAGGTTTACAGCAACTATGCTCTTTTGTCTATAAAATAATATGGTATGGGTGGTCTTTCAGCTAGAATGCTTATTCTCATAAATCTCTGGTGCCCAACATGAGCTGGAGTTGGCTTCAATTTGTTAGTGAGTACATCTTACACTCCTCTCACCCAGACTGATAGTACTGCTGTCCAGATGTATCTCTGTTGCTTCTTCATCCAGGGTGTAGACACTCTAATACAGAAGGTGTGTTACTGACTAGGTGAAAACAGAGGGAAAAAAGCCTAAAAAAAATAATGCAGCCAGCACAATTAATGATTGATAAGCTGCAAATATATTACTGTGCATGTTTGGTTTTGGTTTTGGGTTTAACACCATTTTAAGGCATATTCAAAAATATTTGCTTTTTGTAATTCCTGATTTTGAGTAATATTAGCCCACTTCTGGACTTTTAAGGTTCTAAGCTATCTTAGTGTTACTAATGGGAATTTGTGCTATAGCAGTTAGTTGAACATAAGTTGCTCAGTGTATGAATATTCTGTATGTATGCTAAAATACTGTGCACTTAGCCTGACTCGTGTTGCCCACGCCTGGTCAGAAGAATTATTTCATAATGTGTTCTTTGTTCCAAATACAATATACCCCAAAATGACTAAGCTGTTTATTAAGTGAAATCACCAAAAAGCAGAACAATTCATAGTTTCAGTGTTACAGATATCCCAAAGGAATAGCCTTGTATTAGCTATTCAAAATCAACCGTTAAATGTGACATTTAGAAAAATAAATTTTTTGAAAACTGAAACACATATAGATATAAAAGTAACACAATTTAGTCTAATTATATATTTTTTTCTGAAATACCTTAATCAGAAAATATATCTCATTTTGGGCACTAGGTGGAGCTGGATCTATCCATGTTCATTTTCATGCATTTTCCATCTTGTTTTTTTATGTGTGTCTCAACATGTTTATGTGCATTTTATGTGCGTATTGTACATTTTTGGCTTTAGCTGATGAGGATGATTTTCCTGTAGTGACATCATGAGGGAATGAGTTTTCCTGGTTTTCTGAATATGGTGTTGAGGAAACATGGCTGAGTTCACACCTCTGTTTGAAGCTGCTGCAAAAGAATATATCCTACACTGTGGAAATAATTTATTTTCTGTGTCTATCTTTGAAATAGTGTTTAGAGGGATCATGGGGGTGAGGGAGGTTACTCCCTCAGGAGTCCCTCACTGTAACAGAAAGCCTCAGCTGCAGCCATCTTGTCTGACATGTGGCTAAACAAAAGCCAGGTATCCAGGCAAGGTGTTTTTAATCATGGGATGACAACCTGGCATATGCTAACCCACAGCACATTCGAAAAAAGGCACAATACATGCATTTTTGCGCATACATATTCTTCAATGGAGCAGAAAAGACATCTAAAATGAGACATGCCTCATTCTGACAAATGCGGAACAACGCAGAAGACAGATGTGAACAGGCTCAATGGACTCAATGTAACTTTATGACATATACATTTTAGCGCCTTCACAATGAACATAAAAATGCAAGGGTGTGAACAAGGTCTTAATTTCACGTAGCACCCTCCTTGCTAGGTTGCTAGATGGTAGGTAAATTTAATCCGTTTGAGTCTCACTGTAATAAAGTGAAATAGCTCTTAATTGCTTTGGTCTGTTTGGACTCTCTCTGGCTGCAGAGTTTGACTGTAGTTGTATTCTGGAGGCTTCTAGAACATAGGGAAGGGAGAGTAGCATTAGGCTGCTGACATATTGACTGGTACTCAGCCAATCCCTGAGGAGGTGTGCCCAGCAGGGGGCTGAATAGCTAATAAATAGTTTGAGAGGGAGATAGCAGGGGTTCAGTTGGGTCTGGAAGTTCTACCAGCCCAAGGAACTACTGCCCCAAAGGATGCCATTTTTGATGTGCTGCTGATATCCACCGGGGTCCTGGTTGTGGCAGAGCTGAGGGACCAGCACCTGCAACTGTATTAACCACCCAGGGACTTTGTCCCAGAGGATCCTGTCAGAGGAAATTTGCTAGAAGGCTTCTGGGAGCTAAGTCTGGACAGTTGCTCTGTGGTCTTATGATCTGCAGATCATAAGGCGCTATGAAAATTTAGGTGTCAGGGCACAGCTCTAATAGCTCCCCTGATCTGGCCATTCCTTTCGGTCTCAGGTGGGAAGTGCGACACCGAAGAATAGAGAAGATCATCTTCTCTCACTCTGGAACTTTGGTGTATCCCATGCCGTATACCCCTCCCCATTTAAATTTTTTCAGAATTAAAGCTCAACCCCTAGAGTGATTATTGGGTCACTGGGCTCCTATTGCATACAACAACATCAATGAGCAGCTCCTGCAGAGATAGCGATACAATGGAATTTATTGTATTGCATTGCATGCTGCTGTCATTCAACCATTTGAAAAGACTCTCGGGAGAGAAGTGTAGAGTGTAGACCTCATCAGTATGCTGCTATACATTCACTGCCCGCGTACAGACTAGGAGCAGGACAGTGATCACACTGTATTGCTTAATGTGATTATGTTGCAAATACAAAATAAGAATTAATGGTCCCCCTACAAATAGGAAATTAATTAGTTACCTCTCCTCCTGCCTGCATGCCAAACACTGCTCCAGTGAAAAGAAGTTGTACTCGAAAGTCTATGTAGAAACTGACATTTCTTTGGCATGTCAGTTTTTTGTATTCCCCCCCCCCCTCACCTTCGCAGCAGGGGCCACATGAGATTGACATGCCTAGAAGTATTGGTTTCTCTTCACTGGAGCGGTGTTCAGTGGCACAGAAAACTGGAGAGTTAAATATTTTGTTTCTTGTTTTGTCTTTTTGTTTTTCTGCAGTAAGGCCATCTACTCTGTGGATTATTTTTGTGATAAAGTGTCTGCAGTAGAGAAAGTGAGTTCACCAATGTGGTTACGCTGTCTAGTAGACTGCATTAGCACAGTTACAACATTTTGCCAGGTAAAATAGTCCATATATATGTATGTATTCTGTTGTAGCCAGTTGCTGGACTACAGAAACAAGAAAAAGTAGACATTTCTCCAGAGCCTCTCCCATCCTCTGGAATTCCCTGCCCCAGTATGTCCGATCAGCCCTTACCCTGTCCACCTTTAGGAGATCCCTCAAAAAACTCATTTATTCAGGGAAGCCTATCCCACACCCACATAACTGTCACATGCCACCACCATCAAATCATTCTCTGCAGCTATTACCTTTTGTACCACCACCCCCTCCCTTTAGAATGTAAGCTCTACGAGCAGGGCCCTCCTGTACCTTTTGTATTGAACTGTACTGTAATTGTGTTGCCCCCCTTATACATTGTAAAGCACTGCGTAAACTGTTGGCGCTATATAAATCTCGTATAATAATAATAATTTCCTTCTTTATAATCAGTTTACTTTAACTTTCTGCTGTTATGCTGAATGTTGTGTTGCATTATCCCCTCCAGTCAGCAGAGGGAGAACTATAGCCAAAAAAAAGCCTATGAATTCCTATGCAGAATGCTGAGAATCATGAGATTTTAATATTAATATTGATTAATTGATTAATATTGATTCATTGATTAATTAATATTGAATATTAAATATTTTTAGGTTTAAAATTGTGTGTGCTTGAGGAATGAAAAAAGAAAGATATCTTTAATTGTAAATAGGCAATAAATTAAAAAAACATTGAAGCTCATCATTTCTGAAATGATTTTCTTACCTCTCAGGTGCATGGGGATATCTAAGATGTAATAGTTGTTTACGCACATATGTAATTCCTATCTTTACCTTGTGTATGAGTGTATGTGTATAGGGGGGTGGGAGGGCATTTTTCTTTATTATTTTTATTATTTTATTATAGTTTTTCTACCACTATTTTTTTAACTTTAAAGTGTAATTCCAGTGTTTTTTTTTTTTTTTTAGAAAAAACATGCCCCTCTGGGTAATCAGTGTACATTGCAAGGATTTTACCAAACTTTGTTTCAGATTCCTACCTTGACCCTGAGTGGGTCTAATGGTAATGGTTTCATAATTATCAATCAGCTGTGCAGCTGCAGAGCACTGATGAGGAAATGCTGGGCCTGCATCCCTTTAGCGGTGTTAGACAGGCCATACACGGGTCGAATTTCAAAAGAAGCAACATGAGGTGAAATTGAAGGCTTGGTCGAATTTTGAACTCACAAATTTTTTGATTTTCAAAAGAAAATTGTTTTGAAATTCGACCATTTATGGCCAGCCTAACGATTGAGAGTATCTCACCAAAAATTATATTCTTGTTGCAGGGAATGCCTGAAATCTGACTTGCATCTTAGTGCAGACTTATGGGAAAATTCCTCCAAAGAGGAAATGATGTTTCTGGGGGGTGATCAGTACACATTCTATGTACAGAACACCTCCAGGTAGCCATATTGCATTGCACGAGAAAATTAGCTGCAGATTGAAAAGGAAAGGTCATTTTTAATAACATTCAATTACAATATGACTTGTGTCTCAATTTTATACGCTATATTAATTTTTCTTTATTTGCTATTTTTTTCCCATGAAAATCGAGTTACCCTTTCATTTTATCAGGGGACTGATAAACCCTCTGTAATAGTAATATGTAATAGTACATGGGGTTAGAGCTGGTACATGCATTGTGCCATGAATGATGTAGAAGCGACAAGGTGGTTTTACAGCCCCCTGATTACTTTTCCTTGAATGACAGATGGGGCACCAGTAATAACTTAAATAAAAATCTGTGGCTATGGCCACTATAGCAGCCGGAAGTGTGAGTGCATTTATTTAATCGACTGTTAGCTGTATTGTGGAAGTGTGGATGTGATAACAATAAAGTCAAATAAAAAAAAGTAAAAGAAAAAAAAAACGTTTTTAAAGCTCTTTATCCCCATATACACTCACCTATGAACAAAAATTGGGTGTCAGATTCACCTACATATCAAAAAAGTGATTACGCACATTAGTTATCACCCTACACATCAGAGTGTTAGTATTAATTCTAGGGCCATCTTTCATGGTTAACATTAAGGTAATTGTTGTTTTTGTTTTTTTTTTAATCAAAATAACAAACGTTATTCTTCTGGGGTGCCTCGCTGGCGATCTTGGCTCCTCCTCTTCTATGAGTGCCCTCATAGCAAGAGTCCATAAACGCACACAGCATGGCTCAGCCCTGCCCACCCGCTCCCTCCTCACAGGTTTTAACTGAAAGCAGCGGATGCCAATGGCTCATGCTGCCCCCAGTGAAGCCTGAGAATGCAGGAAGAGAGGAGAAGTCTGGCAACGGAGACAATGCTGGAACGAGAGCTGTCAGCTAAAAGTTTAGCGGGTGGGGGGATGGCGGGTGGGCACAGACACATGAAGGTTTGTTACCTTAATGCTAAGAATGCATTATAGTAAAAAAACAAATTTCCACCCATCTCAGTTGATTTTAGAATTGACTTTTGTTAATCTGGTTGGTACTTGTATGGCTACCAATGGTTTGGGTTTTGGCCAGTTCAGCAAAAACTGACTGAAATTGGAGCCATTTTAACAATTTTTAGGCTGCATTTAAATACTAGGCACACAAAACCATTCCAGTGTGTTGATGTAGCCTTCCCCTTTCTTCCATTATGAACAATGGTTTGACCTTGCAATTGTCATTTTTTGGAGGTGGGAGGGGGGTGTACCTATTCTGCCGATGCAATGACTTTTTAGAAAGCTGCAGTGGCAGTCTTAAAGGCTGTCATACAATAATGATTTTTCATCTTATGATGCCTACTTAGAAGGTTGACTGCATTATAACCTGGTCCTACATTTACAGTGTTTATAGATATACCAATTTTTTCTACCTAAAAAAATTGCATAAACAGCAAAATAAAGAGAATTATGTAGCCATTGTTGTGGCTGAACAAATCAGATTCAAATTGATTTTGGAGTTGGAGAAATAATTTCTAGAGCAGCTCTAGAGCCAGAGTTTGGTTTTTAGCAGCCTAGTAGAGCCGGAGCTAAATTTTTTGCTGACATCACTCCCGCGCTATACCTACGGGGGTCCTGGAATTTCCCCTCCAGCCCTGTGAGCACCTCCAGCTGCAGTGATTTGCTATCATCGGCAGGACCTGGACACCTATGAAGATTCTGCATTTGGCCAGATATGTACTGTGAGTTCTAACATTTTTAATATACTGCCCACTAGATGGCGCTTTTCTCTTTCTATGCACACACAGGAGCAGTGGGGGAAAACCACACCGCATTCCTGTTCAAATCGCATGTGATTCTTTGCAGTGCAATTTGCACAAATTTGTTTTTGTATTGACGCAAATCTCACTGCAAAGTATTAGTACTCAGTACTTGACCGAAAGTATTGTTTACCCGCATCCAATTCACAAGTCAGGAGATTGTGATCGACTCTTTATGGAGTCTGTTCACACATCTCCGGAGCGGCTCCGATGCGAATTGCACGGGGTCCTGTGTGTCTTCTGGTCCATTTCAGGTGCAAATTTAGCCCAAAATTCGGGCTGAAATCGGACCTGAAATGGTGAACAGGGATACACTGGACTCCTGCTGTGAGCCCTTCTGTGCTGCAGTGTGAACCCAGCCTAAAGGTGCTATTGACATTAAATTTTCACCACATGTTGGTAACAACCCATGCAATCTACACATACAAAGAAATCAAAACAAATGCGTTCAGAAATTAAGTTATGTGTAATAAAATGGAATGACACAAGGAAAAAGTATTGAATACATGAAGTAAGGGAGGTAAAAAAAGGCATTGAAAGCCAAGACACAAGCTGAAATCTATCAGTAATTAGAAAGCAATCCTACCCCTCTTAAGACCTTTGCAACCTTATTGTTGCAAAATATACTGATGGCATTGGTTACAAAAGGATTTTTAAACTTCTGAAAGTTCCAGTGAGCACTGTTGGGGCCATAATCCGGAAGTGGAAATAACATCATTTCACAATATTTCTGACAGAGGAGTGAAAAGAATTATCAGAAGAGTTGTCTAAGAACCAAGGACCACTTGTGGAGAGCTTAAGAAAAACCTGGAATTAGCAGGTACAATTTTTTTAAAAAAACAGTAAGTAATGCATTCAACCGCCATGGCCTGTATGCAAGCTCACCACGCAAGACTCCATTGATGAGGAAAAAGCATGTTGAAGCTCGTTTTAAGTTTGCTGCACAACATTTAGACAAGCCTGTGAAATACTGGGAGAATATAGTCTGGTCAGATGAGACCAAAATTTAACTCTTTAGATGCCATAGTACACACCATGTTTGGAGGTCAAATGGCACTGCACATCACCCCAAAAACACCCCCATACCAACAGTGAAGTTTGGAGATGGGAACATCATTGGGCGGGCGGGGCTGTTTTTCAGCATATGGTACTGGCAACCTTCATATAATTTAAGGAAGGATGAATGGATAAATGTACCAAGACATTCTTCATAAAAATCTGCTGACATCTACCAGTATGATGAAAATGAAACAAGGGTGGACATTTCATCAAGGCAATGAGCCCAAACACAAAGCCAAGGAAACTCTCAATTGGTTTCAAATAAAGAAAATATAGCTGCTAGACTAGCCCAGCCAATCACCTGACTTGAATCCAATAGAAAATCTATGGAAATAACTAAAGATCAGCGTTCATAGAAGAGGCCCACAGAACCTTCAAGATTTGAAGACTGTTTGTGTGGAAGAATGGGATAAAATTACATCAGAGCAATGCATGCGACTAGTTTCGCCATACAGGAGGCATCTGGAAGCTGCCATTACCAACAAAGGATTTTGTATGAAGTATTGTATAAAGTCCTTCTGATGCGACAGCAGGTTGTATTGGTCCCAGGCTCCCCAGTGGTGGTGGTGGTGGGGGGCCCGGATCCCCTTATGCTTCCCGTAAAAGTGATTGGGTGGCAGAAGAGTTGCTTGGATCACTTTTACAAGAAATATAATTGGAGGTAACAAGGATAAGATGCCAGCAGATGCAAACCCTAACTGAACAACATTAAGCTTGCTAAAGCTTTGTGTGTCTGTCATAAACAATTGCCATAATTTTTACGAGCACAATTCCTATTTTCACCTTTTTTTCATCCTTTGTTGCATCTCAGTGCTGCTGATTTTTTTCAGCCTCTTTGCAGCCACTTCCTGCATGCATGTACTCCGGTGATGGCTGCAAAGCATCCCCATAGAGTGTTGCCCCATAAAACAGTAAAAGACCATCATGGCAGTATTACCAGGTATTATTTTTAATGAAATCTGCAGATTTGAAAAGAATGCGTTTCGAATGTTATTAACATATTGAAGTCCATTTATTGTCAGTGGGCTTTCATATACTTTAAAATCACAAAAATCTGATCAAAATAAGTGGGTAAGACTTCAGGTTTAAATGCTCTGCCATAATATTAAAGAAATTGTATAGAATCTTTAAGGCTTTCACCACCAGAATGGACATCTGAAAAAGGTTCATATTACTGATCTTAGACATTTGGCATTAAATGAAACCTTGTAAGCTGGAAAAAAAAGGTTTGTGTTCTTTTACTTGGATATACTAATGCTTGGCTTGCTCTCTGCTTAAACTGTCATTCCTACTGCTATTAACATGAAGCTGTCAATGCAATACAGCATTTCACATTACTGAGAAAACGCAGATTTGGTATATTTTATAATGTTGCATTTTCTTTGTGTTAAAGTCTGGATCTCAACCTTTTTACTGTAACTTTGTACTTTCCATTTTCCTCTTTCAAAATTGTTAGTTCAGCCTAAGCAACTCAATAAAATATATTGCTTGGATATCATGTCAAGTCTTGATGTCTGTAACAAAGACAGTAGCACTTGTATGGTTTTCTTTTGCCCTATCTGCAAAGGCACACATGTAGAATATATCAAATAAGTCTATTACTGTAGTCATTCAACAAAAAATGATAAAAAATAATTTTTTGAAATGTAATACATTTCTGTATGTATTGGAAAGACAACTTTTGTTGTTAAAATATATCATCTGCAACCAAAGTTACAAACATGGCCTGAAGTTGCAGAGTAGAAACCCTATAGTGATATACAATACCAGCCCCTAAAGATTCCCATGCAGAAGCAACTTTCACAAAAGCGAGCCCCTTTAAAAAAGTGATTGGACATGAAAATCATTTGCTCAGGCTCTGGGGGGGAATGGTCCTTTTGATTTCTAAAGCCGCGTACACATGAGTGGAATGTCCGACAGAAAAAGTCCGACAGCCGCTTTTCATCATCTATTCCAATCGTGTGTATGCCTCATCAGACTTTTTTTTTCTGAAAATTCTGACGGACCTAGAAATGGAACATGTTCTAAATATTTCCGACGGAACCAATTCTTTTTGGGAAAACCGCTCGTCTGTATGCTGTTCTGACGGACCAAAAACGACACATGCTCTGAAGCAAGTACGAGACGGAAGCTATTGGCTACTGGCTATTGAACTTCCTTTTACTAGTCCCGTCATAAGTGTTGTACGTCACCGCGTTCTGGACGGTCGGACTTTGGTCGGACTTTGGTTTGACCGTGTGTAGGCAAGACCGCTTGAATGGAATTCCATCAGAGTTTGGTCGGAGAAACCTTCGGAGTTTATTCTGTCGGCAAAACCGGTCGTGTGTACGCGGCATTACAAGAAGTTCATGGATTTTTACAGGGCTAGCAACAGATCTGGGCAGCATTCAGTTAATATAAAGGTAACAGGGTTCCTTATGTGCAGCTGCAGGCTAAGGCTGAAATGTTAATGTTTAAATTTGGGTTTGTGTTTTTTTTTATTAAAATAACAAACATGTTATACTTACCTGCTTTGTGCAATTGAATCCTCCTCTTCTCGGGTCCCCTGCCGGCACTCCTGGCTCCTCCAGGGTTCCCCCTGGTAAGGTATCTTTGCATGTTGAGGGAATGTGGCCTTGTATGGTTCAGGAGGGGATACCTTGTTTGGTCCCTCTTTTCCAGGCCTGGCAAGCTGCATGCTAGGATAAGGGTCTGGTAGAGATTTTTGTTTGGTGGGCCGCACTTTTTTTTCTTGATTTTTGCATGGGACTCTCTCACTTAAAATTCATACCAGACTTTTTTTTTAAACTATTCCCAGCCACTTTGTTTACATTTACATTCCTGGACAGTAAATGAATGGGGCCAATTTATGTTCTGGTTCTTATGATTTGAAAGGTGCCGACACCCGACACTTCCTTTGCAACCTTTAACAGGGAAGAAGGAGGCTGTAATATACAGTAGAAAAAACAGCTAATATACTATGAAGTTCAGAAAAAAGAGGGGAAAGGGGAATGGGGGAATGGTGGGACTTTATATAAAGCACAACACCAGAACCAAATGAATAAATTAGTAGATATTATTTCATCGTGCACATGGATACATATTGGACAGTAAATAACATGTAATAAATAACATAATAAATACATATAAATGCATACACACACACATATAAGAGTTTCTACATAGTTTATAACATATATTAAAATGTATTAAATGTACATACCTGGACATACCTATATCACATTTGCTCCTGATGAGTGGAAGTTATCCACAAAATGTGTGTACAGCTATATACTGATGTTTTGTCACAGCTACCATGTGTCTACTATGCGACTACCTTGAAGAAATTTTAATCAATTTTACATTATGTGTGCAATCAATCATGTCTATATGCAAGTTTGGGCTACATTTAATACATTTTAATATATATTATTTACCATGTAGGAACTCTTATATGTGTGTGTATAAATTAATATGTAATTATTATGTTATTTATTACATGTTATTTACTGTCCCACATGCATCCATGTGCACCATTAAATAGTATCTACTTTTTGATTCATTTGGTTCTTTCCCCTCTTTTTTCTATATGATTCAGGGATGGAGACATACAAACTCTGCAGCAGTCGTTGTCTCATATAAGGCCCAACAATTTTATTAATTAATACTATGAAGTTTATCTCCTGCCAAATGGGCTGAAAGTCCAGGTTTAAGCCCAAGCTAATTGCTGTCTGAACTTGGGTTGCAGACCCGCCTAGGTTTGTCAGTATGCAGAACTTGCCTCACTTTTTTTTGTTTGTTTCTTTCATTATCCAGTGCCACGTTTCTCCTAAAAAAACTTGGGAGGACTATCCTGCTGCAATAAGTAACCTTATCCTATACTCCCTTACTGGTTTCAGGGAACAGCAGTATCTTTAAAGGGATCAGAAGCCTGTATTTTAGATGCACTGTGTCTAACAGGTGTCTTGTATACACTTCTGACTTGTTTCAGCCTGTAAAAACTTAACTGCAAATTTTGCTAGCAGCTCTGTTGCCATTGTCATCTAGGATACATTTTTATTTCTACTATTTGCAGTTGGCCTCCACAAAGACTGTTGGTTTTTAAGGTTCAGAATGTCTCTGACATGCACACTGTTTCCAATTTAATTAAAGTAATACACTGTGCTATCTCTTAGGAGGATCAACCTGCTGTACTTAGTAAAGGGTGTTTTTTAACTGTCCTATTACAAAGACCATCGCTACCTCCTCTATTCAGAAATAGTTCCTCTTGAGGATTGTCATCTTAGAATATTATCTTGACTTCATTTTGTTTGTATGCCGCGCCATTTATTTTCCTTTACTAGGATGTTTCTTAGATCTAATTTGTGAAGCCTTGCTATGTTCACAGGCCATTCACATATTGAGAAACCTAGATGATCTCCTATTGAGGGAACAGTCAGCCTAGACCCTGTTGGACAATGTCAGCCAGACTGTTTAGACTTTGCAAAGGTTTGGTTGGATCCTAGACCTTCAGAAGTCAGGGCTAGAACTGACTTATTACTTAGACTACCTGGACTGAAGAAGGTACAGTTACTAAACTTACCAATGGGCTTGACACCCAGGGCTAGGATGTCTCTGACAACGTGGATCACCAATCTAGCCCTAAAATCAGGCAAATCTTTTCTTTCATTATCCTCAAAGATCCTCATGATGGTTGCCAGCCTGACAAGCTATCAGTTGCCTTATCAGTGCACAGACCTCGGTCGTCAGCAGAAGTCCATCACCCTATCAATACGGAGGCTCTAAGGGATTTGTCTATGCCTTCAGTGCTAGGGGACAACACCACAAAAGTGACAAACGTCAACCACCAGGGAGGAGCCCAGAAGTTTATATGTGGAATGAGAAGCAGAATTGCAGAACTTTGCATTCCAGCCTTGTACAGGAGGAGAATAGTAAATAGTCTCTTCACCCAGAAGAGTAGAAGCAGTGGATGCTCTGGTGGCTTTGATTTGTGCCCCTAATCCTCTCAAGACTCTTCCTCATCTGCCCATAGAATGATGATGAAGAGTATTTTGAGGATTTCCATTGCACCAAACTATCCTAAGTATCTAGCATAACTTAAGGCTAACAGGTTGAGTCAAGCAACCCCTAATGCTGGTTAATCAGCATGTGTGTGGACTACTCCTCAGATAAGTTGTTTGTTTC
This sequence comes from Aquarana catesbeiana, assembly GCF_042186555.1. Taxonomy (NCBI): domain Eukaryota; kingdom Metazoa; phylum Chordata; class Amphibia; order Anura; family Ranidae; genus Aquarana; species Aquarana catesbeiana. Next base: position 380,168,757 of record NC_133327.1, read on the forward strand.
CTTTTTTGTTTTTTTTACTTTGCTGATACCGAGTGCTGATTTAGTGTTGCTTAATGTCATATACTTCACAGCCTTGCAACTTCATAGTTTGTGATATACTGATTGTTATTTTCTGTAAGACACATATGGCATTGTTTTCCATGTGAGTTCTCTTTCCCCAGATTGCATTCTTGTGAAGTTCTTTATGGAGAAATAAAGAGTAAATAGTAATTATAAACCAAAAATAGTAAATCTATACAGCTAAGAGTAAAACCCCTGGCTGTCCATCAGATGACAAGGAAGCTTCTGCCATCATGGCTTATGCTGGTGGGCATCTGAACATCTTTTCTTTCCCATACTAGTCAAAGCAAATACAATACCAAATCAGAAGTGGCTCAGAGCAAATGAGGAACAGCTTAAAACATACTGCATTTGACCTGCTTCTGGGTCTGATGTCTGTGTACCCATGCCTTTAAAGATATATTGGGATATGTATAAACTTTAACAAAGAGATGGCCCCTGCTGGGTCTCACTGGGTGTCCAATTTGCCCTTGTGCCTTTAGGGACCTCCACACTACCCTACACTCTACCTCCAGGCCCACCTGCCCCTTATATACCCATTAGAATTAGGGACGGGCCCGATGTTCGAGTTGAAGTCTACGCCCCACACTATATATAAAGCTGCTTACACTGCGGCCGTGTATAGTGTACATTAATGGAGATTAGGCAGGGTAGTTAGTGGATTGAGGGTGCAGTCAGTGTAGTGTAAATAATGCAGTGCAGAGTATATAGTACAATGTAGTGCAGAGTATATAATGAAGTTCATCAACATGGGGGCAAGGTGCTTTGGGGTGGGGGATAGAGCCCCCCACCCCAAAGTACCCCCATGTTGAGAACATGTGGCCTTGTATGGTTCAGAAAGAAGGGTTACTCACTCGTTCCCCTTCCTTTCCTGGCCTGCCAGGCTGTGTGCTCAGATAAGGGTCTGGTTTAGATTCTGGGGGGACCCTAAGCCATTTTTTTTTCATTTTGGCATGAGAGTTCCTCTCAAAATCCATACCAGACCTTTAAAAATGTCAGTTTACTGCAGTAGGTTCTATACATGGTACAGATGTGCCACTTTACAGCAGACTAAGGTGACCCCCATGGCACTACATTTAAAGGAATTTTTCATTTTTATTGTTTCACTTTAAGCTTAATTAAAATCACTGCTCCTTTAAAAATTATCTTTTTTAAAAGTTTTTTTTTTTGCATTGGTACAGTGCAGTAACCCTTTTTATGGTCAATAACATGCATTAAAGCCTTCAAAATGGGGACTTTGATTATTCAAGTTCGGGTCCCATAGATTTCAACTGGGTTCAGAGTTCCAGTCCGAACTTTTGCTATGTGCGGAGTTCTGGTGCAAACCCAATAGGGAGGTCTTCGGCCCACCTCTACAGGTCACTAGCTTTGTTTGTTTTCAACCAGGGAACTACTACTAATTGCATATTTTATTCTACGTTTTTTTAAAATCTATTTTGCATAGTTGACTAGTTTGGGCTTTGTGAACAATTTATAACATTGTTTTTCAGTGCATAACTTGCCTGCATATATTTTAGAACTTGTACTTGTTACATTTACAGTTGTTTTGCAATCTATTCAAATAACTTGTTTTTATTTCTTTATTTTGTTACATAAATTGTCCAAAATATTTTATATAGCACACATGCCATCAGCTTTGAAAGATGATTTCAGTAGCTGACTTTGATCTTCCATTAAAAAAAGATACTATAATCATGGAAAAATATCACAGAGATTTAGCAGCCAGGCGTGGATTAAACCCACAAGACCAACTCCCTAACCACTGCACCAGACCTCCTTCCCAAAATGGAGTTGTCTTATCCAAATTTAAGAAAAAACATTTCTCCTGCCAGCCTTCAGTACATTTTTCTTAATCACAGCAGAATGTTAAACAGCATGGGGGAAGGTGACTTAAGGAAAGACTAATTCAATATATATTTTACATCAATGAAAAATGTATGACTATTCAGCTTCCATTCATTTAATTTAAATACAATTGAGCTTTAATTTTTTGGAAACATATTTAAATATATATTTTTTTTTTATTATGTGTATGCAGCCTTTACTATAGATTTAGACAGGGCAGTTTAGGAGCGAGTCCACATAAATGCCCCCATAGAAAGAGTCAGGAGCCAGAAGTGCCAGCAGGGGACCCCAGAAGAAGAGGATCGGGTTTTCTCTGTGCAATATAGCAGGTCGGTACGAGGTGTGAGCTGTTCGGAGTAAAAAAAAAAACTCTGTCCTGACAAGTGGACTCTCCACCAAAACAATGCTCCTGCACAAAATTTTTTCTTTTTACAGTCCATTTCGGGAATTAAATTGTCACACATTGTATAACATGTTTATCCCCTTGCCGACCGGCTCACGCCAATATACGTCAGCAGAAGGCCACATACAGGCATATTAACGTACCTGTACCTTGCCCTTTAAGATGCGGTATTGTGGGCACGCGCCCGCCGCAAGCTCCGTGAGTGTGATCGCGGACTCGATGTCCGTGGGAATACCTGCGATCATCTCACGGAGAGGAAGAGCCTGGAAATGCTGATGTAAACAAGCATTTCCCCATTCTTCCTAGTGACAGGACACTGATCACCACTCCCTGTGATCAGGAGCAGTGATCAGTGTCGTGTCACACGTAGCCCATCCCTCCCACAGTTAGAACACATCCCTAGGGCACACTTAACCCCTGCAGCGCCCCCTACTGGTTAACCCCTTCACTGCCAGTCACATTTACACAGTAATCAGTGCATTTTTAATCGCACTGATTGCTGTATAAATGTGAATGGTCCCAAAATGGCACCATTGTCCGATCTGTCCGCCATAATGTTGCAGTCATGATAAAAATCGCAGATCGCCACCATTACTACTAGTAAAAAAAAAAAAAATGGTTAATAAAAATGCCATAAAACTATCCCCTATTTTATAGACGCTATAACTTTTGTGTAAACCAATCAATAAACACTTATTGCGATTTTTTTTAACAAAAATATGTAGAAGACTACGTATCAGCCTAAACTGAGGAAAAAAGGTGTTTTTTATATATTTTTTGGGGATATTTATTATAGCAAAAAGTAAAAAATATTGCGTTTTTTCAAAATTGTCGCTATTTTTTTGTTTATAGTGCAAAAAATAAAAACCGCAGAGGTGATCAAATACCACCAAAAGAAAGCTCTATTTGTGGGGAAAAAAGGACGCAAATTTTGTTTGGGAGCCACGTTGCACGACCGCGCAATTGTCAGTTAAAGCGACGCAGTGCCGAATCGCAAAAAACGCTCTGGTCTTTATCCAGCCAAATGGTTCGGTGCTGAAGTGGTTATTATTTTAGAAAAAAAAAATAAAGATTTAATATCACTTTATTTTTGTTTTATATAATCAAGTGAAATTGAGCTCCTAAATTCTTGCAGTGAGCTGAAAAGGTTGCACAGAACTCTCAAACATGTGACCTTTCCAGTATTAAAAATAATCACAGTAAACTATGTGTGTCAAAAAATTATAAAGTTACCATACAGCTTACTATTTAAGAAACAAATTATAAATGTGAAACAATTGCGTTTTTAAAGTCTATTAGTAATAATTAAGGTGTACTGTAGCTTTTTTTTTTATTAGAGTTGCCTATAAACCTGATCTGATCTAAGAAAGGAATATACCTGATAAATTATATATCTGATAGCAAATAAATAATATTAAAGCAGAATTCCAGGAATTCAGCCATTTTGTAAAAAGTGAAGACACATTAAAGTGTAATAGACAGGGGCGGAATGATGAGCGACATCGTCCAGTTCAATGGAAACCAGCTGACATTCGGCCCATGTGTGCTGCCGCTGGCCGGCTTTTGTCAAAGGGGCATGACCAAAAAAGGTTTGCCAACTGGTTTCACCAATTAGCACTATCAGAGCCCTGATAGGACAAAGTGATGATTACTTTCTCTAATCATGGCTCAGTATTTATAGTTCCACCCCACACTATAAAAGCTAATTTCCCATAGCCAGCACTTGTAGTGTGTTGGAGTGGAGAAAGATAGTGCAGGCTCATTTTTCTACTAGCAGTTAGTGTGTTCACTGTTCACTCATTGTGATATTGTGCAGAGTTAGTTTATTGTTAGCATAGCATGTGAGTATAGTGTGTCAGTGTAGTGTGTTAGTGTAGTGCAATGTTTACACAGCTTTACATAACATTTGACTGAGTGTAGAGTGTTAGTTTCATGTTAGTATAGTGTGTGAGAATAGTGTGTCAGTGTAGTGTGTTAGTGTAGTGCAGTGTTTAAAACAGCATTACATTACATTTAGTGCTGTATACAGTACTGCTGTATACCCTTTTTGATTTTGATTGCTGCATGTTTTTTTTTTTTTTAAGTCTTCTCTTTTTTTTTGTCCCCTGCCTGCCCCCTTTTTTTTAAATTGTCAGCCGCAGTTTTTCTGACTGCGACGTGGTGTTACCTCTTTTTTATTTTATTTATTTATTTATTTTAGTTTTTACATTCAGTCCTCAATTTAAAGTGCACCAAGCACCACTTTTCAGTGAATAAAGCGCATCCAATTACACATTTCCCAGTATCTATAAAATGTGGGTAAAAAAGGCCCCATCATGTCTGGGAAGCCAACAAGGAGAGACAGACATTCCCATGCCACTATGAGGGGGCCAGCAGGTGAATGTGATCCTCCTCAGGCAGGGTACTTTTGTCTCTGTTTAGTGATGTTGTCCATGCTATCCATCCACAGCATGTAGAGGAGGTGGTGGACTGGCTTACTAAAGCCTCGTCCTCCTCATCCTCTATGACCCTTTAAGTTGTCACTAGTGTACAGTCCACCGCAGACGCCAGAAAGGCTTATTCTGCCTCCTTGTCCACAGCTTTTCCTGCCTTAGCCCCAGCATCATGCATGGAGGAGTCAACTGAATTATATGAACACAGCATCAGCCACTTGCTGTTTGAGGATGCACAGACATTACTTGATTCAGATATTGCTTCTGAGGTAGAGGAAGGGACTAACATGAGCCAACAGAGAGGGGAGAACACTGATAAACGACAAATTGGCAGTCATGTTCCCCCAGCCGCAGTGTATTGCCAAGTTGGCTCCAGTGAAGATGAGGATGGAAGGGATGCTGAGATCCATGACACGACTTGGGTGCTGGATAGAGCAGAGGAGGAAAGTGAGAGGGAGAAACAACCGCAACAAGGCAGGATGTCCTCCAGAGGCAGGCATCATGGAAGAGTAGAGAGCAGCCACCCTAAGCCATCCGATTGTGGAGCTCTTATCTCCTAGTCCACTTCCCAGAGTGCAGCTGTGTGGGTCTTTTTTAGCACATGTGCAGCCAATCACACTGTTGCAATTTGCAATTTCTGCTGCAAGCAGATCAAGTGTGGCAAAAATACCAGCCATTTGGGTACCACATACTTAACAGGGCATTCAACCTCCCACCACTCAGCTCATTGGCAAGAGCACCTGAAAGCCACACAGAAGGGACACAATTATTCTCCTCCTCATTCCTCACCTCTCATGTCTAACCACGCTATATCTCATGACCTCTCAGCAGCCTCCACTGAAAGGGATGGTGGTATAGCAAAGGGTGTCACAGGTCCTTGCAACACATCTGCCAGCAGCACACCACCGGCTGTAGAGTATAACAGGCAAATGGCTGCTAATAAAGGATGTATGCACTGTACTGTAGCCATTTGAGGAGGCGTCAAGGATGGTGAGCTGTGACAATGCAGGCATCAGTGACACAATCCCTCTTGTTTTCCTGCTGGAGCAAACTCTGCGTGGCATTATGGACAGGGAACTTGAGGCAGAGCATCGGGGGGAAAAGGAGGACTTCCTTTCCTCTCAAGGCCCGCTTTATGCAGACACCATTCTTGAGATGCCACAGAACACACAAGAGGAGAGGGAGGAGAAGGATTATGGCAGCTTTAGAGGCATTGAAGCAGAGGAAAACATACGTCAAACCTTAAGAGATGGTTTTAAGTCCCCAGAAATTTTGGGAGTAGTACATGGCTTGGAGGAGGCAGTTCCAGATGCTGTAATCCTCAGTGACCCAGAGGACTCTGCTTCTCAATCCTCTGAAAACTTGCAGTGCATGGGCTCCCTTATTCTTCAAAGCTTGTGAAAGGACCTGAGAATTTGTGGCATCAAGGATAAGGATCATTATTGGTTGGCAACCCTCCTTGACCATCGTTACAAGGAGAAAGTCCCGGAACTCATCCCATCCCCACAGAGGGAGCAGAGGATGAAATATCTTGAGGACATCTTAAAGAGAAGTTTATGTAATGCATTTCCAGACTCTGGTAGGGTACAGTCTCATGGAAAAGCTACTTTTGAGGCTTCTGTTGGTCAAAGAAGGAGCGGTGCAGAAGGGGGTGCCTCAGTGATGCATTTCAACATTTTTATAGTTCTCGGTGCTCAGGGCTGTCAGCTTTAACATCCCATCAGCAGCATCTGTATGAAATTGTGAAAGATGTTATAGGGGTGAAAACAGACATGGATAACTTTCCAGTAGATGATCCACTGGGGTTCTAGGTCATGAAAATAGACCACTGGCCAGAACTTGCCCAGTATTTAATTGAGTTGTTGGGTTGCATGAAGGAAAAATGCAAAGAGATGCATTCAGAGGACACCCCCCATTAGACTTTAAAGGACAGGAAAGAATAAATGGGGAGTAGATAAGTATAAAAGGCAGGAAAATGCCATCTTTATTAATATACAAAAATATAAAATTGTAGAAAGTTCAAAATCATACACAATACAAAAATACGTCAATGATAAACGACAAAATAGATTTACATTGCATCGCATTGAAGTGTACTTTTCCTTCTTCAGGGAAAATTTATAAATGGGTATATTATTGTTGTATCTGTAACATAAATATATATAAATATAATGGGTACATAGTTCATTATAGTATAGGCATCAGCAATATAATTTGGAGCCTGATTGTATCATGAATAATGATGTAGAATACTTGAATACTTACATATATGTCATTGACTCATTAAACAAAAAGATGATAAAAGCAGAGGGGGGAATACAAGCTGGCTGCGTGAATCCATAAACACGGCATATTAGTAAGCCGTGTGTCCATAGGCTGGAGAGCAGGATGCATTCACAAGGGATGCCTGGTTTCACAGCGGCAGACAAGTATAACCACTATGAGGAAAGTCATAACAAAAAAAGGGTAATCAGATTCATCTGGTAATAGATGGCATAATAAAGTAAAAAGTTGCTCTTGGGTTGCCCTGCATCCAGCATACTTTCCAAATGGCCATTCGGTACTGCCGAAGTTTTTGTGACAAATAAAAGAGTGCGTCTGTCCACAGACTCCATTGACCGGCTGACATTTGTCAAAAAATGAATCCGTCCTAGATTAGCAGTAGCTATCAGGCTCCTGATGCCAATGTCGCTGATTAAGTGTTATTGGGATCGCGAATGTCTGCAAGACTGTCTAGGCTGCCTAGCTTCGTGGGTGATTTTATCTTAAAGTAATTTTTTGGTATAGGTTTCACATGGGCACAATTAACACCCAAAGACCAATTTTTTCCAACTGTTTGACAGGGCCCTCAAATTAAAAATTTTTACAGCAATACCAATTCTTGCTTTCATCAAGACTACCTCTGGAAGGTTACGGGGAGAAGGCACTAACAACACCCAAAGACCAATTTTTCTGCACCTGTTACTTCTATCCAAAGTCTGCGAAAGAGACACCAGACCTTACTAAAAAAAAATTTATCTTGCCTATGTATACTATAATTTGGCTTCTTCACATAAGGCTTGCTCACTATCGTGGAAATCTTTGTTATTTCCATCCAAAGTCTGCCAAACAGACACTAGAATTTATCCACATTATCTCTAATCTTGTTCCAAGTGCACTAAAATGTGGCCTCATCATGCATGACTGGCTCCCCAAGCTGTTGTTTACTAAATAAAGAAAGCTTGCAGCTGGGAAAATCTATTTAAATGTCATTTATTTTTTCTTTATAAATGTCAGTTTTGCTGCAGCAGGTTCTATACACGGTATAGATGCACCACTTTACAGGCACACTAAAGCCTCGTACACATGATCGGATATTCCGCAGACAAAACCTCGGACTTTTGTCTGAAGGGCATTGGCCAGGAACTTGTCTGAAGGGCATTGGCCAGGAACTTGTCTGGCATACAAATGGCAAGGAATTGTAGGCCAACAGACACGAACGTAGTGACATACTACGTGGTCTTTCAGCTCTTTAACGCCACCCTTTGGGCTCCTTCTGCTAGTGGTCTTGTTAGTCAAAGTTTGGTGAGTGTTGATTTGCGCTTTTCATTTTGCGCTTTTCAGTTCGTTTCTGAATGGCCGTTCGTCAACCAGCCATGTTGTGGAATCATGGGAGATAAAGTGTTATTTATTATTGGCCTTGGAGTTATTGCTTTGACCTAAGTCCAGTCCAGGAAATGGAGGAGGAGGATTTCTTGGACCAAAAATTGGTTACTTTATTAATCGTGACCAAGTATGTCATATGCCTTTGCTGTGGGAGCTCCAAGAGAATAATCTAGATGATTTTCGGAATTATCTCCAGATAACGGACCCCTGCTTTCACCAACTCTTGGCATTGTTGACCCCCTATATTAACAAGCAGGACACATGCATGAGGCTTTTATTTTATTTTCTGGTTGAATATTGATTTGATTTGGTATATTTTCTATATTTTTGGATGCATAGAATGCACTTTTTGGTTAAGTTCTATTGGCAGATAGCATGTCTAATTTTATTTGTTTTCTTTTTTTAATGCACAATAAAAAAATTGTGTAGAATAATACTTGTTTTACTTCAAATGGCAGTTTGGGAGTAGGCATTTTGGGAGTAGACATTTTAAAAAATACAATAATAATAAAATTAACAAGGGACACCAACATTGTTGTATCTTTGATCTTAAAAACAACGAGATAATGGTGTTGTGGTAACTTGCACTAAACAAAAAAATAACAAGCATAATAATATTATTCTTGATATCACTAGAAAAAAAAGCCTTTGAAAATTTGTTTGCCATAACTCCATCAGTATTACCAGCAAAGCAGCTTCATTATTATCCCATTAAAGAAGAAGAGAATGTGCGCTGCATTTCGAGATTTCATAATTTGCCGCGTCACAAATTTTAATTCCCCATTACGAATGCTAGTTTACAAGACCGACCGCTTCCAGCTCGTCCTTGCTTCCGAGCATGTGTGTTTGTACTTTGGACTTTTGTCCGACGAACTTGGAAAATCCGACAACAGACATTTGTCTGCGGAAAATTTTAAAGCCTGCCATCCAACATTTGTCCACGGAAAGTCCTACAACAATTGTCCGATGGAGCGTATAAATTGTCGGATTTTCCGCCAACAGCCTGTCATCACACAATTCCCGTCAGAAAATCTGATCATGTGTATGTGGCTTAAGGGGACTCTCCAGGCACTATATAAAGGAATTTTTTATTTTTATTGTTTGACTTTAAACATCATTAAAATCACTGCTCCTGTAAAAATGTCCCCCAAACATTCCAGGGTATGTAAACTTTTAATCAGGGCCATTTGGGTAATTTCTGTTATCATCATGATTTAAAAAGGAGCTAAACAACTATGTGATAATGGTTTCATATGATCGCTATCCTTAAATAAAAGAGTTTTTTGGCATGATCAGTCATGTTTTCAATATTAATGCCAAAATGTCTTGGTTTCTGTCAGGGTATGCAAACTTTTGAGCACAACTGTATGTTCAACAGTTTATCCACAATGCTTCATGCCTTCTTTACTTGTTTTGTTTTCAACCACCCTTATTATCAAACTCTATAGTAGAGGAACATCTGCTCAACAATACATGTATCATTCTATTTTCTGTCTTCTGGTACATTAAAATTATGGACGAACTAAAATGAAAGTTTTCACTTGGCCAAAAATTCAACAGAATTTGCCATTTTGTCAAAATGTATTTTTTTTATACATATCTAGATAAATACATTACGGGATAATTGAGCTGCATTTTTCTGTGCTAGGTCCTGTTTAAAGTTGGGCCTTCCAAAACAACTGTCAAAAGTGTTGCATTTACACATACAGTATGTATTCTTTATACTATAAAAACTGTACGCAGGTAAACAGATATAAAAAAGGGTAATTTATCATAGGATCAGAATTAAAACATTACCATTTAGTAAAACACTAAACAAAGCAATTCAGTAAAAAAAGATAGCATCTAATGAGATCAAATCGCATCAGATCAGTGAAACACGCTCTTATAGGTGACTGCATTTTGAATACTTTGTACCTATTCTCACAATCTCTAATGTTGTGGTATAAACCCCTATGACACTGATAGGTAAAATCCAGTAGAGGATTATAAGGTTAGAATGGGCAGCTGCCCATGGCCTCAGAATTGTGTGTGTGTGTGTGTGTGTATGTGTGTGTGTGTGTGTGTGTGTGTGTGTGTGGGGGGGGGGGGGGGGTTGGATGCATATGCAAAAATATTCTGCACTTCTTCAGTGCTCTTTATAGTAAGTAGTTTTCAGCCTTACAAGTAAGAAGCTGATCAGCAATGATGGCCTTGCTCATGATTAAGGCATACTTTACTTGCTCTTTAAAATAGCAAACATGTTATACTTACCTGCTCTGTGAAATGGTTTTGCACAGAGTGGCCCCAAACCTCCTCTTCTTGGGTCCCTCACACCTTCCCTCTTTGTGTGCCCCCATAGGAAGCTGAGCTGTATGCATCTATTGACACACCCAGTGTGGCTTGGCCCCACCATCCTCTCCCTCCTTACACTCCTCTCCCTCCTCACAATCTTTGACTGATACATTCACTTTGCAAAGATTACCCAATCAAGTGTAAAAAAAAACAGCATTTTTATTGCACATGAATGTGTGATGGAAGTCAGCAGAGCTTTACCTAATTCAATAAGCTCTGGGGTAAATCAACCCTAATATGTAAGCACGCTCCCTGTACCTGGAAGCATTTGGGGAGATTTACCAAAACCGGCACACACAGAATTTGGTGCAGCTGTGCATAGTAACCAATCAGCTTCTAACTTCAGCTTATTCAATTAAGCTTTGAAAATAAGCCCACGTTCACACCAGGCTGTTTTGACATGCAATTTGACATGTCAAATTGCCACCTATTGCCATCAACAGACTGTCCATCAGTGTCATTTCTGCACTACTTTTGGCAACTTCGAGTGGGCGATTTCAATAGACATCTGCGCAGGAACCTGCACAGATGTCTCTGAAATCGCTCCCAAAGTCAGACTGACATGCGGGTTTGAAATAATGCGAGTTCAGCTGAACTCGCACTATTTCAAACCTGCATCAGTGTGAAACCTAGGTTAAAACCTGGAAGCTGATTGGTTACTGTGCACAGCTGCACCAGATTCTGTGCGCATACATTATGGTTTCCATCTTATCTGACACAACCACATTAGTAATTTGCCAAAAGTATGCAGGTGCATAAGATCCAAAATTCAAATTCAAATACTGTGTTCAAAAACCCTCCAAAATCGTCAGGAAAGTTTAAAAAACTCAACTCGGATACAAAACTAAAATGTTTGTTAAAGCGATCCTTATGTATCATCCAATTAAACTGGGGCGGGGGAATAGATATAATTTGTAAACAGCTTAGAGCTCACTGTACAAGTAATCCACCACAGGAGAAATCTATTGGCTGGTAGGACATTTACATCTGTTAGATTATTGTTCCCCATAGACAGAAAGAATGCTTGCCTGTCACATACTTGTATACTCACAGGAAATAAGTGTGCACGTGTATATGATTGTTGAGCAGGCCAAAGATATGCATTTAATAATTTTATAATGGTCAGCATAATGCACAGTGTTAAATGTACGCACATTTGAAACCATTTCCTTTTTTCTCTGTGAAAAGGCCTTTTCATATTTCAGTTTTTATTCATATAATATGGATGTCTGTTGCAATTTTCTTAAAACTGGCCTTTAACATAGCCCCTAAGGGTCGGTTCACACATGGGCAACACGACTTTAGCGCGACTTTGCACGGCGGCTTCGACGCGACCTCGACGCGACTTCGACGCAACTCCGACGCGACTTCGGCAAATTACGAGGCGACTTGAAGTCGCCTCCATGACAGGCGACTTCGCCTGTGGCCAATCAGCTCTCTGGGAGGGAGGGGGGGAGGGAGGGGTTTTCCCTGCAAAGTCGCTTGACTTTACAGAGAGATCCGACTTGGAGGCGACTTCCATTGATTTCTATGGTACAGGTCGCCTACCAAGTCGGATCAAAGTAATACAGGGAGTACGCTCTGAAGTCGGAGCGACTTCAGTAGTGTCTATTAAGACACTAGCGTTAACTCCCATCAAAACTATTTCTGGGGCGACTTGGGGCGACTTGAGGGCGTACAAGTCGGATCCCAAGTCGCCCCAGTGTGAACCGAGCCTAAAGCTGTCCAGGCCAATAGCTCCCAGGTGTGCTGTGTATGATTTTTACTCTAGAGTGTAATGCACAGTATCACTTGCTTTAGAAATGTTTTGGTAGTCTGAACAGTTCTGCCCAGCTAGTATTCAACAATATTATTTTACTGGCAAGAGATTTTTTGCAACTGGCACACATAGCAAAATCTTGAAACAAGCTTGTCCAAATGTCACATTTATGGTTAACATGACAACAGAGAAACATGATATCCGACATGTGCAAAAGACAAATAAGGTAAATGTTTTCAGACTAATGTTTGGTTGTTCAGCCTCTAAGAAATGCTATCCAAATATGCAATACATAAAGAATTATGAATGTGATATGCACACTGTTAAAGTCAAACCTTTAGTTTTCTTCTCAGTATTTTCTACTTTTTCTGTTTATGCATTTAAATTAAAAATGAGTTAGAAATTCAGACAAACGTAGTTAAAGATGTGCTTATTTGTAATAAAACAATTTGGTTATTCCATGTATTATTGTTCTTTTCTTTAAGATGAACTCCAGGCAGATATTAAAATACAGATGGATTCAAATACTAAAAAACATTAATTCTGCATGGTAGAGGGAAGGCAGTCTGAGTGTCCTGCTTTCACATGTGCTGACTAGAAAGATAGGGGTCGATTTACAAAAACTGGAATCTGGTGCAGCTTTGCATAGAAACCAATTAGCTTCTAACTTTAGCTTGTTCAAATGAACTTTGGCAATAAACCTGGAAGCTGTTGCTGGAGCAGCAACAGATTTTGCACTCTCCAGTTTTGGAAAAAAGCACATAGGAGGGGGCAAACACCTTGTGCATTACCATAGACAAACGTATTGAATCCACCTAGACAAATGGATAGCTCTGAGGAAGGGAGGTTTGTCCCCCAAAACGCATCAGCTATCCAATCGTTTGGTACTAAGATGGGTTACACCGTGTTTGGCTGAAGTACACTAGTTGTATGCTTGTTGTTCATATCCACTTGTCAGTATCCATTTGTCTTGGTGGATTCAATAAATTTGTCTATGGTAATGCATGAGGTGTTTGTGCTCTCCTGTGTGTTTTTTGCAGTTCATTGAAGATTTCCCAGTCTGATGAGGGTTGCACCTCCAAAAGGCATTGTGGAATGAAGCATTGTTAAAGACAAAACCCTGGATTGAGCACTGGAGTGTTGTTGTTGAATGTAGTTGACTCTCCAGTTTTAGTAAATCAACCCTATACTGACATGAGAGGTGACCTCATCAGACTTTTACTGCTGGGGTCAGGGTGGTGACCTAGCTGCATTGTGTAAATACAGCAAAGAAAAATTAGGTCCTCAGTCTGGCTGAGCTGTCTGTTAGGACTGTGTAGATATCAGAATTGGATAGCTAGAAATGAAAATCCATTGGCAGATAAAACCACCTTCATATACAGATACCCCTTGTTTAACAACTTTCCTGTTTAACGACTGCTTGGACTTACGACCAGCTCTCCCAACCTACACAGGATGACCGCTCGGACGTACGACCAGCTCTCCAGACCCGCGCACAGAACGTCATGTCATCACTCTCCATCAGCCTAGTTCTCACTCTCAGCCTGCTGTTTTACAGGTATGTACTGTACTGTACTGGGTTCTCCTAAATGCCCCTTCCAGCATTCTTTATACTGTACTGCATTATGTCTTTTGTCTTTATACTGTACTGTTTTATGTATTTATGCACATGTAATGTAATGTGTGCTTGTGCTGTACAAGTATTGCCCAGACCATGTCAGAAAAAAAAGCGTGCTTGCACCTGCAGAAAGTGCTCAGAAAAAAAAGAAAAGTTATTGATCTTGATATGAAAATTAAGATCATTAAGGTCTATGAGGCTGGCAAGAAAGTTAAAGAAATAGCAAGTGAATTGGAACTTGCACATCCTACCATTTCAACAATCCTAAAGGATAAGGATAGGGTGAAAGAGGCAGTAAAAGCATCAACAGGATATCAATCCATAATAACTAGACAGCTGAAAGGCCTCATTCATGAAATGGAGAAATTGCTGGCGGTATGGATTGAAGACCAAATAGAAAAAAGAATGCCAATGAGTCTTTTATTGATTCATATCAAGGCATGCAGTATTTTTGAGAATTTGAAAGCACACAAAGGAGAAGAATAGACTGAAACATTTACAGCAAGCCATGGATGGTTTCAAAGGTTCGTGGGAGATTCAACCTCCAGAATCAGAGTATCGTGGGGAGGCTGCAAGTGCAAACGTGGAAGCAACTGAAAAATTTGTGGTTGAATTCGATAAAATCATTGAAAAAGGTGGCTACTGTCCAGAGCGGATATTTAACATGGATGAAACTGGACTTTTTTGGAGAAAAATGCCCAAAAGGTCCTACATATACAAATTAGATAAAACAATGCCCGGTTTTAAGGCTTTTAAAGACAGGGTCACATTGTTTTTGGGAGGAAATGTTTCTGGGTTCAAGTTAAAGCCTCTGCTCATCTATTGTTCACAGAACCCACGTGCATTGAAGCAGGTTAGTAAGCACACACATGTCTGTTTATTATTGTGGAAATAACAAAGCATGGATGACACAAGTTTTTTTTTATGACTTGTTTATCAACTGTTTCATACCCTCGGTCAAGCGTTACTGTCAGCAAAAGGGTGTACCCTTTAAAATTATCCTCCTGCTTAATAATGCCCCAGGCCACCCCTAGCATCTTGATGAGCTACATCCAGATGTAAAGGTAGTGTATCTGCCTAAAAACACAACTGCTATCCTACAACTCATGGATTAGGATGCAATAGCAACATTCAAGGCCTACTATTTGCACACCACCTTTTCCAAAGCTGAAAATGATGAAGTTACACTTCATGATTTTTGGAGTTTATGTGAAGTTAATGTTAATGTGAAGTTTACAACATTTTACACTGCATAAAAAAACATTGCATCAGCTTGGGAGGGAGTAACAGAAAAGTGAATGCAAGGTATATGGAAAAAATGCTTAAAGCGTTTTGTGAACAATAGTTTGATGAAACAGATGTTGAAGTTCTAAATCAAAAAACTGGGCAAATTGCTAACATGCTTGACTTAGATGTTGAAGTGACAGATATTAAAGTATTAGTGGAATTTGTTGAGGGAGAGCTAAGTAATGAAGATTTAATAGAGTTGGAAGCACAGCAACACTTAGAACAGGAAGAGGAAGAAAAGGAGGAAACAATGGAGGAAGTACAAAAGAAGTTCAGTCAGGCGTGTTCTCAAAAGTGAAAGCAGCTTTATTACAATTAGAGAGTATGCACCCAAATGTTGAACGGTTCTCTAAAGTGCAATGGCAGATGAAGGAACTTATGCAATGTTATTGTGAAATTTATGACGAAAAAAAGAAAATTACAAAGCAGAGTACCTTAACAGAATTCTTCTTGCAAGCTACTCCCACCAGTTCTATCATTTCCTTGTTGTCTTCTCCCTCATCTACAACTCCTGATGACCCTACTGGTAACTCCAGTTATGACCCTGCTGGTAACTCCAATGATGACACTGATGATCCTGCTGGTAACTCCAATGATGTCACTGATTACCCTGCTGGTTATTTCTATGATGACACTGCTAACCCTGAAGCACTATCACCCTTTGAAGGATTTGATGACTAAAATGTTGCTACAAATGTCTAATGTATATGTTTACTTTTTGGGCACTGTACATCATTGTATCCTGTACAGTACAGTATTTTTGTTGTTTATATTTTTGTGTTCTGTACTTATGCAAATTAAAACAACAATATTGAGTTGGAGTTTTGTGTTTAGACTTTTTTTTTCAGAATACAGTACAGTACAGTAGTTAAGAATGCTTAAAATTTTGATTACTTGTGGCTCCTCGTCTAATGACCAATTCTTTTAACGACCAGGTCGCTGGAATGGAACCTGTTCGTTAAGTGATCAGTACCTGTATGCATTTTTAAGTCGAACTGTAGAGTGCACATGGGTATGCAGGTCTTGCCATAATGTGCAACTATGCACAGTATATTTGTACGTTATGGCAGACTTTAGCTCCCCTTTATTGTAGATATAGCTGTTTTACTGGAGTTCAGATTTAATAATGCTTATAGAAATAATTTCAAATTGAAAGGCTAGAGTTAGAAACAAGTTTTAACTCCTTCAGCACTAGATTTTTGTGTACAATAGAAGGCATGGGTTGGACACGTTTGCATTTTTCAAAAACCCCATTTAAATTGACTTAACCTCCCTGCCGGTATGATTATTTCAGATTTTAGGTGCTGAAAACGGTACAATTATTTTGCATGGAAATTTGGCGTTTTATATTGTAGGCCTGTAATTCTTAGGAATAATTCGCTTAAATCTGTCCAAACCAGAGTCTAGTAGACATTCCGGGTATCATAAAGTTTGAAAAACTAAATCATAAATTATAATATAATAAATAACTATAAATAATGATACCAAATAATAATATAATAATAATAAAAATTATTCAATAATGTAATCAAATCAAAAACACAGAAATTTGCTCAGTTGCAGAATTGTCACTGTCATTACTTTTCAGTGTTTGATGACGGATCCACAAATCACTATCGCTCAATTCTGCGAGTGATTCTAATTTATTATCGCTGTTTTCTAGCTGGTCTAAAACCACTTTTGCTGTAAAGGGACAGTTTTGGTTGCTATGACAATCTCCAGTTTCCAGGCAGAAAGAACAGTTTTTATAATATAAAACTGCATAAAGGGCACTGGACAGACCGCTATTGACAAAGGGGATGTGTAATTATTTGATACAGTACTGTAATCTGTAAGATTACAGTATACTGTATCTATACTGTGTGTTTTACTTTTTGAATTTGGCGCCGAACTCCATCCCCGTGCGTCACAACGCAGGGAACGGAGCTCGGCACTGTGAATCGAGCGAGACACGGCGGCTCGCAGATCACTGCGGGGAGACATCGCAGGATCCAGGGGACAAGGTAAGTAAACTCTACAAGGATCCTGCAATGCGATCCCGAGTCTGGCTCGGGGTTACCGCTTTTGGTATTAAAAATCCACCCTGAGCCAGACTCGGGAATACCGCTAGGGGGGTTAAATAGCAAAATACATGTAAATGCACCAAATGCAACATGCTGCTACATTTTTTTCATGCCATGAAAATGGATTAAAATTACCTATTGTGAACAGCTTTAAGTGAAATCAATGAATTTTCTCTTCTCCAAGCATTTGTTTACATTGTACTGTAAAATGGAGCAAAATGAATGAAAGCACATCTGGTGTCATCAGATCCCTATTTTTGATGAAAGCATAAGTAATCTTGGAACTCTGTTTTAATAAATACCATAACATTTTAAAATAAACATTGTTTTTTCTCCATAGTTAATCTGTTTATAGTCCTTATTATGTTATAACTTACTTCACCTTTAAAATTCATCCATGTTTGGAATTTTTTTCAGTGAAGTTGTCATGCCATGCAAATTTCATCTGTAGTACATGCCAAGGTCTATGCTTGGAGAACATTAATCAGTGATGTTTTAATCAACTCTGATTCCTTTTTTTGGTATTAAATAAGCATAACATTATATTCAGGTTTTAAAAGATTCAATAATCCATGTAACAATATGTTTGAATTGAGCCTGTACTCCATCCCAAACCTTTTAAAGTAAAAAAGACTTGTTTAATGTTGCCCATGCTCAAAGCAAGTAATTTTAATGACTTGCAACCAGTTTTTGATCACAAAAAGGACCATGCAACTGGAGGCAACCTACCATCAACAAATGTAATCATTTCAGATTAGATACAAACTGTTGGTGGTATGTTTCATTGATTTATTACATTGTTTCTCTAAACAAAAGCTGAATGAAAGAGACTGAAATTGCGTGCCAATTTTTGAGTTTGAGGCCAGCGTTAAAGCCAAAGTGCTAGCAAAATAAAAAAACAAACATCAGCACAAGTGACATAACATACAGTCAGTAGGATGTGTCCCTTGTGCTGATTCTATTTCCCCTCTGTCAATGCCCCCCATCCCTACAATCTGGTGGTGCAGCAGGGGATTAATACAACTAAGGGGCTGTCACAGGTTCTCATCAAGTGAGCCTGGCCACTACTACAGCTTCTATGAATGAAATAGGATCTAAGAATAGAGGGCAAGTGGCTGCACTTTGACTTTAAAGCAGACACCACAAAATATCTGCTGTTAACATAGCCAGAAAAGTATTTCTGTAACTCTCTCTGATTTAGTTTCACACTGTTACTGGAGCCTAATGTTCTCTAGTTGTGCTAGCCACTGAGAAAACCAATTGCTACCCACAAAGGCAGGACTTAGTCATTGAACTAGGTGGAAGATCTTAGATAGCTAAACTTCTGTTACTTACTTCACAGAGAAATAGGATGTGTGACTAGTGACGAGTGGGCCAGGGGAACCCAGAGAACAAGGAGGGCTGGGGATACGGTCAGAGGGACCAGTGAGCAGACAAGCAGCAGTGCTGCTGAAGAGTTAGTAAGCTGGCTTAGCATTTTTGCTACTTCTTGTGTTGATGACATTCTCCTGCATGGACAACCTGATGTAAGGACTTTAGTTTAACCTTTTTCAATAAAAGTGGGCCAGCAAGTCCTTAACCAAAGTTCTGACTCCCATGGACTCACTGTAAACACATCTACCACTGAGCTAAACAATATATATACATTATCTCTCAAAAGTGAGTACACCCCTCACATTTTTGTAAATATTTTATCATATCTTTTCATGTGACAACACTGAAGAAATTACACTTTGCTACAATGTAAAGTAGTGAGTGTACAGCTTATACAACCCCTGGCAAAAATTATGGAATCACCAGTCCCTGAGGATGTTCCTTCAGTTGTTTATTGTTGTAGAAAAAAAGCAGATCACAGACATGGCCAAAAACTAAAGGCATTTCAAATGGCAACTTTCTGGCTTTAAGAAACACTAAAAGAAATCAAGAAAAATAATTGTGGTGGCCAGTAACAGTTAGATTTATAGAACAAGCACAGGGAATAAATTATGGAATCACTCAATTCTGAGGAAAAAATTATGGAATCATGAAAAACAAACAAACAAAATAACACTCCAACACATCACTAGTACTTTGTTGCACCACCTCTGGCTTTTATAACTGCTTGCAGTCTCTGAGGCATTGACTTAATGAGTGATAAACAGTACTCTTCATCAATCTGGCTCCAGCCTTCTCTGATTGCTGTTGCCAAATCATCTTTGCAGGTTGGAGCCTTGTCATGGACCATTTTCTTTAACTTCCACCACAGATTTTCAATTGGATTGAGATCCGGACTGTTTGCAGGCCATGACATTGACCTTATGTGTCTTTCTTCAAGGAATTTTTTCATAGTTTTTTTGCTCTATGGCAAGATGCATTATCATCTTGATAAATGATTTCATCATCCCCAAACATCCTTTCAATAGATGGGATATGAAAAGTGTCCAAAATTTCAATGTAAACCTGTGCATTTATTGAAGATTTAATGACAGACATCTCCCCAGTGCCTTTACCTGACATGCAGCCCCATATCATAATTGACTGTGGAAATTTGCATGTTTTCTTCAGACAGTCATCTGCATAAATCTCATTGGAACGGCACCAAACAAAAGTTCCAGCATCATCACCTTGCCCAATGCAGATTCGAGATTCATCACTGAATATGACTTTCATCCAATCATCCACAGTCCATGATTGCCTTTCCTTAGCCCATTGTAACCTTGTTTTTTTGTGTTTAGGTGTTAGAGATGGCTTTCTTTTAGCTTTTCTGTATGTAAATCCCATTTCCTTTAGGCAGTTTCTTACAGTTCGGTCACAGATGTTGACTCCATTTTCCTCCCATTTGTTCCTCATTTGTTTTGTTGTACATTTTCTGTTTTCAAGGCATATTGCTTTAAGTTTTCTGTCTTGACGCTTTGATGTCTTCCTTGGTCTACCAGTATGCTTGCCTTTAACCACCTTCCCATGTTGTTTTTATTTGGTCCATGTTTTAGACACAGCCGACTGTGAACAACCAACATCTTGTGCAACACTGCATGATGATTTACTCTCTTTACCTACATACTAACAAGCAGATTTAATCTGATGCAGGTGTTAGTGTTTGTAATGAAAATTTACAGGGTGATTCCATAATTTTTTCCTCAGAATTGAGTGATTCCATAATTTATTCCCTGTGCTTGTTCTATAAATCTAATTGTTACTGGCCACCACAATTATTTTTCTTGATTTCTTTTAGTGTTTCTTAAAGCCAGAAAGTTGCCATTTGAAATGCCTTTAGTTTTTGGCCATGTCTGTGACCTGCTTTTTTTCTACAACAATAGACAACTGAAGGAGCATCCTCAGGGACTGGTGATTCCATAATTTTTTCCAGGGGTTGTATAACAGTGTAAATTAGCTGTCCCCTCAAAATAACTCAACACACAGCCATTAATGTCTAAACTGCTGGTAACAAAAGTGAGTGCACCCATAAGTGAAAATGTCAAAATTAGGCCCAGAGTGTCAAAGTGTCAATATTTTGTGTGGCCACCATTTTTCCCAGCACTGCTTTAACTCTGTTGGGCATGGAGTTCACCAGAGCTTCACAGGTTGCCACTGGAGTCCTCTTCCACTCCTCCATGACGACATCATGGATCTGGTGGATGTTAGAGACTTTGCACTCCTCCACTGTCAGGAAGATCCTGCCAGTAATCGGTGTCCCAGGCTCACTGGTGCGCGTTTGTGGGCGCCATTGCGCGCGCGCGCACGCGCATCCCTGTTGGCGCCAGGCGGGCTATTTAAACCTGCCTGTCACTCTCAGTCCCCGCTGTCTGCTCTGCAGCGTTCTCTGTGTTTAACCTGATCTGATCTGAGACTACCTGTTATAGACCCATACATTTATATTTATTTTTCAGTTTTTCATTTTTTTATCATTTTCTTATTATTTTTTTTATTATTTCTTTACCATTTTTTCATTTTTTTACCATTTCTATATCGTATTTCTCATGTTCACAGTTCTCTGTCCCATTCTCTGTCCCATTCCCTGTCTCCCTTGGTTCCTCCCCCTCCCCTTTGCATCTTTGCATTATTCTGTGTCTCAATTCATGTTTCTGGCCCTGCCCTTGTTCCGTCTATATTAAACCTTCCCATGTATTGAGTATCCATGCTTGAAAAAGGAACGCGGCTATTCTATCCATGTATAGCTAGCAATTTCGGAAACGCGTCGCATATTGATGACGTCACGGCTCGGCGCCGGCCTGTGTCTGCTCTCCAAGCCTCGCTTCCATCCTACACACATGGCCGTGTCTCTCCCCTCACTACACAGGGACAGTGCGATCGCTGTGGAGATACAGGGCAGCCCTGCCATCTGGCTGGACATCCTTCTCCCTCTCTTTACTGACATTTATGCCATCATTGGACTGATCCTTTCCTCTTCCACTGGACTACTGACACCATCCTCCAGGGACATTGTATTACACCGGTGTGTGTATGTGCTCAGCCATCTGCACCCCTGCCTGCCTGGACTTGATTGTGCTTCAGCTACATTGATACAGCTATTGAGTGCTTTCTATGTGAGTTTACTATTTTAGCTTTTTACAAATAAAGAGTTTGCAAACAGAGAGCAATATTTCTTTGCCATTCTGTTTCATGTCCTGGTCCCATTGGAGTGTTCTGTTGCGGAGCCCTGTGGTCCCATTGGAGTGTTTGTTACCTGTACCCTGACGGATGCTGCACCTTGTGTGACCACTATTTAAAGGCGATTTCTGACCCTCTGTAATTTAAAGGGTCCATTCCCCCAGGTGAGAGGCCATCTTATCCTTTGGTGGAGGGCTGCCTGAACCACTTCTCCTCCTACGGGTGTCCGCTCGCACTTGAAGACATTTATCTCCTTTATGGACTGATTTTGTTTTTTGTTTTTTATATGTTGTATTTGGATTTTAGCGCTGCACTATCTGATATTCTATTGATACAGCTTCTGCCTACAGTCCTGCATTTTTCAGCTCTTCAGCCCTCATCATGCTCCTGTACATGACTTCTCCTACCTTCATGTGAGTGGATATTTTGTTTGAAATAAAGTGTTTTATGATAACTTCTCAGAGGTGCCCCTATTCCTTGTTTTTTCTCAGCTATTGGAACTCGCTTTTGGTTTCTTGGTGGCTGCCCTGACTGAGATAGCGGTTTTATATTACCAGTGTACACATCTGTACATCCACATTCCTGGACAATTGGGTACTACATTGTAAGGTATCTGCATATTGCGCCTTGTTACTTGTTTAATGATCTGAGACTACCTGTTATAGACCCAGCTATCTGTTTGTGACCAACCCAGCTATCTGCCTGCATCTGATCCCTGGTACCTCTGCTGTCCGTCTGATACCAATCATTGGCCCATCTGACGATCCTTCTGCCTGGTCCCTGATACCAGCCTACTTGTCTGCTGTGTTCCTGGTTCCAGTCCAGCACTCCAGTCTTCTGCCTACTTGCCTGCTGTTGTTCCTGGTTCCAGTCCAGCATCCAGTCTCCAGTCTACTTGCTTGCTGTTGTTCCTGGCTCCAGTCAGCGTTCCAGTCTCCAGCCTACTTGCCTGCTGTGTTCCTGGTTCCAGTCCAGGACTCCAGTCATCTGCCTACTTGCCTGCTGTTGTTCCTGGCTCCAGTCAGCATTCCAGTCTCTCCAGTTCCAGTCTCCTGGTTCCTAATTATTTCTGGACTTCTGGATGGACTGTTGATCCTACCAGGCACTCATACCACTCCTCACTCCTGTTCCCCCCTGTCCCCATTCCAGAGGGCCGTGAGTGGAAGCCATAGGGGAGGCCTCTCTCTGCAGTTTGGGCTCAAAACCCACCAGGTATGTGACAGTAGCAGACAGCCATGTCTGAGCCCGAGCAGGGAACCTCTCCCATGGAGGAACTATGTGTACACCTGGCGGGATTGACTGAAGCAGTCAAGAATCTTCAGCAAGGGTATACCCGGCTGGAAGAACGGGTATTAGCCCTGTTTAACCCTACTGGGGTCCAGGGAACCTCTCCTGCTTCCGCTTCTTCAGCTGGGCCTTCTTCAACTGTGGTGATGCTTCCCCCAGAGCTTAGAGTTCCGACGCCTGAAAAATTCTCCGGAGATCGGAGTAAATTCAGGGCCTTTTGCAATTCCTGTGAACTGTTCTTCGCCCTCCAACCACGCACCTTTTCCCTGGAGGTCACCAAGGTGGGCTTTGTAGTTTCCTTGCTTACAGGCGATCCCCAAACCTGGGCCCATCGTCTCCTGGAACAAAAGGATGTGTCTCTGACCAACCTCACCACCTTCTTTGACGCATTGGCCCAGTTATATGAGGATCCCCAGCTCTCAGTAACTGCAGAAACTGCACTATGTACCCTTCAGCAGGGACGCAGGGCAGCAGAGAATTACGTGGCTGTGTTCAGACAGTGGAGTGCAGACACAAATTGGAATGATGCCACTCTCCGCTACCAGTTCCGCATGGGACTTTCTGACCCCCTGAAAGATGAGTTAGCTAGAGTTGGCATACCACAGACTCTGAATGCATTGATCGATTTGGCCATCCAGATCGATTGACACCTAAGGGAACGTAGGGCGGAAAGGGCTACAGGACTTTCTCACCCAACCTGGATGCTTCCGAAGATTCCAAGTCATACCCCACCGGCACCACCTACCTCCACGTTTAACACACCTGAACCCATGCAGTTGGGGGTCCTTCGGCCTTCCTTCACCCAAGAAGAACGTCAACGTTGTCAGATGAATAATCTGTGCCTGTACTGTGGGGAACCCAGACACTATGTCAGGAACTGCCCTCTTAAGCTCCGTAAGTGTCTCTCCCTGTCCCATAACTATGTTGCTCCTCTGGCCAAGATCACATCTCACCTTGCCCTCTCTGTCTCTTTACAGCTCCCAGGAAAGACTCTGCAAATACCCGCCATTATTGATTCTGGAGCTTGTAGCTGTTTCATGGATTCCTCTTTTGCTGCAAAACATCAGATCCCCCTTCTTCCAAAGGCCCATGGACTTTCCATCCACCTGGCTGATGGGTCCGCCATCAAGTTCGGACCTGTAACTCAAGAGACCACTCCAATACCCATTACCATCTCTAACTCTCACCAAGAGTTGCTGCGCATGGACATTATTACTTTACACTTGTTCTCTATAATCCTTGCCATGCCTTGGTTACAAGTGCACAACCCTAAAATTAACTGGGCCACAGGAGAGGTTACCTTTTCTTCTCCCTGTTGTCAACAGTTTTGCGGGTCACAAGACTCTCATAGGGCCACTACCTTACTATGCCTGGACACAGAAACCA
Source organism: Aquarana catesbeiana (assembly GCF_042186555.1). Lineage (NCBI taxonomy): Eukaryota > Metazoa > Chordata > Amphibia > Anura > Ranidae > Aquarana > Aquarana catesbeiana. Next base: position 380,193,463 of record NC_133327.1, read on the forward strand.
GTATACATCAGTCTATTCCAGAAACTTACCACTTCTTTTTAGATGTATTTAGTGAACAAGGGGCAGAGACTTTAGCACCCCACCGGGCCTATGACTGCCCTATTGAGCTGCTCCCCGGAGCTGAGATCCCGTTCGGAAGGATTTTTCCCCTGACAGAGGTAGAACAAGGGGCATTAAAGGAATATATTGACGAGAACTTAAAGAAAGGCTTCATTCGCACGTCCACACCCCCAGAAGGCGCGGGCATCTTTTTTTTTACAGAAAAAGGATCATACCCTTCGACCATGCGTGGACTACAGCAAATTAAATAAAATTACAGTAAAAAACTGCTATCCTCTCCCCCTGGTACCAGAACTATTTCAAAGACTTGGAACTGCCACCGTGTTCACTAAACTTGACTTCCGCGGAGCCTACAATTTGGTCCGTATCAGGGATGGGGACGAATGGAAAACTGCTTTTCGTACCAGCTATGGGCATTTTGAGTACTTGGTGATGCCCTTCGGGTTGTGCGAAGCTCCCTCCACATTCCAGTACTTCATCAATGACGTTTTACAGGACTTTTTAGATCTGTTTGTCATCGTCTACCTGGACTATATACTAATCTTCTCTTTTTCCCTTGGATCTCATCGCAGGCACGTCAAAAGTGTGTTGGCTCGGCTCCGACAGCATGGCTTATATGTGAAGGCAGAAAAGTGTGAGTTTGAGCAGGAAAGTATACCATCTTTGGGGTTAATCATCTCCAGTAAAGGCATTAAAATGGACCCTCAGAAAATTGCTGCAATATTGGATTGGCCGGGCCCAACAGACAAAAAGGGAATCCAACAATTCGTTGGATTCGCCAATTTTTATCGGAAATTTATTAAAGGGTTCTCAGCCATTATCACTCCAATTACCCAGTTAACCAAACAGGGAACATGTTTTCACTGGTCTTCTAAAGCCCAAGAGGCCTTTGAGACCCTCAAAGGTCTCTTCACTTCTGCTTCCGTACTAAAACATCCAGATTCCCCTCTGTCATTTGTACTCGAAGTAGACGCATCCGAGTTGCTGTGGGAGCAGTGCTGTCCCAAAGACAAGGAACTAGGGCCCTGCTGCACCCAGTGGCCTTCTTCTCCCGCAAGTTGTCAGCGGCAGAGAGGAATTATGATGTAGGAGACCGAGAGCTGTTAGCATTAAAATCTGCATTAGAAGAATGGCGCTACCTTCTGGAAGGAGCCGCACATCCAGTCCTAATTTTTACTGATCATAAGAACCTGGAGTATCTGAGATCTGCTAAAAGACTAAAGCCACGACAAGCCAGGTGGGCCCTCTTCTTCTCCAGGTTCTCTTTTCACGTCACTTATCGCCCTGGTTCCAAAAACACTAAACCTGATGCCCTATCCCGGATGTTCCACAAACCCCAAGAAATTTCACCCCTGGACACTATGCTTTCCCCGGGGAATTTTCTTCTGCTTCAGGGAAATCTGCTCTCACGAATTAAGCAAGCTTCCGCAGGACTGGAATCTTCCTTTGGGCCAGAACTACAAATCAGAGATGGGTTGCTTTGGCACAAAAATTTACATACCCGAAAGCCTACGAGTGTCCATATTGGAGCTCTGTCACGATCACGCACTGGCTGGGTATAACCAAGACCACTGACCTGGTACAGCGTACCTTTTGGTGGCCTCAGGTACGTGAGGATTGCAAAAAATTTGTGGAATCCTGTACAACCTGCATTTGGAGCAAGGGTTACAAAACTAAGAAACAGCACAAGTATTCATTAAAGAAATCATCAGACTCCACGATGTGCCAGCCAATATTGTCTCAGATCGGGGGGTACAGTTTACCTCCCGATTCTGGAGGTCTCTGTGCAAATCCCTGAATATTGAAGTGTCGTTCTCCTCTGCCTATCATCCCCAGACCAATGGGCAAACAGAGAGAACAAACCAAACTCTCGAACAATACTTACGCTGTTTCTCCTCTTTTGCCCAAGATGACTGGATTTCTTTGGTTCCATTGGCTGAATTCGCCTACAACAACTCCATCCACTCCGCTATCAAACAAACTCCATGTTTCGCCAACTATGGCTTCCATCCTTCATTTTTACCCAATTCCCTCCCTGAATGTACAGTACCAGCAGTTCAGGAAAAATTAAAATTCTTTGCCTCCAACAACCAAATTCTACAGGAAACCATGACCAGGAGGACCCAGGAACACAACAAGATAACTTTTGACAAGAAAAGATGAGGCGAACTGATACTTGCACCCAGTGACAGGGTATGGTTATCCACAGTGAACCTTAGGTTGGCCTGCCCTTCAAAGAAATTGGGTCCCAAGTTCTTGGGGCCATTCCCTGTCAGAAGGAAGATTAATGGGGTGGCATATGAACTAGAACTTCCTGACTCACTGAAGATCCATCCGGTATTCCATGTATCATTACTAAAACCTTCCATTTTCAACCCTTTTCTAGGTCGAAGTATGGATCCCCCTGATCCTGGAGGAAATCAAGGTAGAGTCTATCTTGGACTACAGGAGGAGAAATAATCAAGATCAGTTCCTGATTAAATGTAAGGGGTTTGGACCCAAAGAAAATTCTTGGGAGCCGAGGGTAATATCCACGCTGAGAGTCTGTTGCAGTCCTTCAAAAGGTCCCATCCCGAAAGATTTGCCCAAAGGGGCATCTGGAGGCTGCCCCTTGGGGGGGCAATGTCAGGAAGATCCTGCCAGTAATCGGCATCCCAGGCTCACTGGTGCGCGTTTGCAGGTGCCATTGCGCACGCGCATCCCTGTTGGCGCAAAGCGCTATTTAAACCTGCCTGTCACTCTCAGTCCTCGCTGTCTGCTCTACAGCGTTCTGTGTGTTTAACATGATCTGATCTGAGACTACCTGTTATAGACTCGGCTATCTGTTTGTGACCAACCCAGATATCTGCCTGCATCTGACCTCTGGCTTGCCCAGACTATCCTCCTGTTTGATCCCTGGTACCTCTGCTGTCCGTCTGATACCGATCATTGGCCCGTATGACGATCCTTCTGCCTGATCCCTGATACCAGCCTACTTGCCTGCTGTGTTCCTGGTTCCAGTCCAGCACTCCAGTCTTCTGCCTACTTGCCTGCTGTTGTTCCTGGTTCCAGTCCAGCATCCAGTCTCCAGTCTACTTGCCTGCTGTTGTTCCTGGTTCCAGTCCAGCATTCCAGTCTTCTGCCTACTTGCCTGCTGTTGTTCCTGGTTCCAGTCCAGCATCTAGTCTCCAGTCTACTTGCCTGCTGTTGTTCCTGGTTCCAGTCCAGCATTCCAGCCTTCTGCCTACTTGCCTGCTGTTGTTCCTGGTTCCAGTCAAGCATCCAGTCTCCAGTCTACTTGCCTGCTGTTGTTCCTGGTTCCAGTCCAGCATTCCAGTCTTCTGCCTACTTGCCTGCTGTTGTTCCTGGTTCCAGTCCATTATCCAGTCTCCAGTCTACTTGCCTGCTGTTGTTGCTGGTTCCAGTCCAGCATTCCAGTCTTCTGCCTACGTGCCTGCTGTTGTTCCTGGTTCCAGTCCAGCATCCAGTCTCCAGTCTACTTGCCTGCTGTTGTTCCTGGTTCCAGTCCAGCACTCCAGTCTTCTGCCTACTTGCCTGCTGTTGTTCCTGGTTCCAGTCCAGTATCCAGTCTCCAGTCTACTTGCCTGCTGTTGTTTCTGGCTCCAGTCAGCGTTACAGTCTCCAGCCTACTTGCCTGCTATGTTCCTGGTTCCAGTCCAGCACTCCAGTCTTCTGCCTACTTGCCTGTTATTGTTCCTGGCTCCAGTCAGCAATCCAGTCTCCAGCCTTCTCTCCAGTTCCAGTTTCCTGGTTCCTAATTATTTCTGGACTTCTGGACAGACTGTTGATCCTGCCAGGCACTCATACCTCTCCTCACTCCTGTGCCCTCTGTCCCCATTCCAGAGGGCCGTGAGTGGGAGCCATAGGGGAGGCCTCTCTCTGCAGTTCGGGCTCAAAACCAACCAGGTACATGACATCCACCTTCCGTTTGAGGATGCTACACAGATGCTCAATAAGGTTTAGGTCTGGAGACATGCTTGGCCAGTCAATCACCTTTACCCTTAGCTTCTTTAGCAAGGCAGTGATCATCTTGGAGCAGTGTTTGGGGTCGTTATTATGTTGGAATACTGCACTGAGGCCCACTACTCTAAAAGGAGGGGATCATGCTCTGCTTCAGTATGTCACAGTACATGTTGGCATTCATGGATCCCCCAATGAACTGTAGCTCCTCAGTGCCGGTAGCATTCAGCCCCAGACCATGACACTCCTAACACCATGCTTGACTGTAGGCAGTCTTGACTGTAAGACACACTTGTCTTTGTACTCCTCACTTGGTTGCTGCCACACACGCTTGACACCATCTGAACCATATACATTTATCTTGGCTCATCAGACCACAGGACATGGTTCCAGTAATCCATGTCCTTAGTCTGCTTGTCTTCAGCAAACTGTTTGTGGGCTTTCTTGTGCATAATCCTTTGAAGAGGTTTCCTTCTGGGACGACAGACATACAGACCAGTTTGATGCAGTGTGTGGCATATGGTCTGAGCACTGACAGGCTGACACCCCACCCCTTCAACCTCTGCAGCAATACTGGCAGCACTTATACATCTATTTCACAAAGATAACCTCTGGATATGACGCTGAGCATGTGCACTCAAATTCTTTGGTCGACCATGGCGAGGCCTATTCTGAGTAGAACCTGTCCTGTTAAACCACTGTATGGTTTTGTCAACTGTGCTGCAGCTCAGTTTCAGTGTCTTGGCAAACTTCTTATATCCTAGGCCATCTTTATGTGGAGCAACAATTACTTTTTTCAGATCCTCAGAGAGTTCTTTGCCATGAGGTGCCATGTTGAACTTCCAGTGATCAGTATGAGAGCGTGAGAGCGATTACACCAAATATATCACACCTGCTGCCCATTTACACCTGAGACCTTGTAACACTAACAAGTCACAAGACACTTGGGGAGGGGGTGGCTAATTGGGCCCAATTTGGACATTTTCACCTAGGGGTGTACTCACGTTTGTTTCCAGCGGTTTAGACATTAATGGCTATGTGTTGAGTTATTTTGAGGGGTCAGCCTGGGGCAGGGTTAAGAAGGGGTTAATCGAAGAGGGCAGGTACTTCCCCTTCAGATCTGCTTATTGTCAGCTGGGCTGAAAGTGTCAGAGAGGAGCTGTTTGAGTAGGAAAGAGAGACACAGCAGCACACTGTGTGAAAAGATCCACTGCTGGAATGTGTACTTGCTGGGTGAGCTTAATCACATATAAGACTGTAGCTCTGATTAAAGCCATGAACTATTTAGCCTGTAAGCCTGTATGCTACGGAACTGTGAGCTGTACCTGTGTGCACAACTGTGTGACCAGACAAGCCTGTCGTGTCTTCTGTTTTATTTTACTGGACTATCTCCGAGCCGGCTGTCCACCCCTCTGATCCCCTACAATATATATATATATATATATATATATATATATATATATATATATATATATATATATATATATATCCACTGATCGGGTGAGTCATTACACAGAGCTTGAAGAAGAGCACTTTATGCTCAAAACTGCACAGTACTGCACAGTAGTTGTTATGTTACATGCTATGAAGATACTTCAGTAAAACGTTTTGCATTGGAGCTCGTGTCCCATCTTTTCTTTTATAGATAGATAGATAGATAGATAGATAGATAGATAGATAGATAGATAGATAGATAGATAGATATTTGCATTGTATGTTTTATTCACATTTGTGATGCACCTTGCCTAAGTGGTCATACTGTGTGTTTGCCACAAAATGTGTCACTGGTGTTGTAAACCAGTTTTACACAGGGCACACTCCTGTGGTGTTAAGGATATACTGTACATGGTAATAGGGACACACACTGGGGGATAATTTACTAAAACTGGAGCTGACAGAATCTGGAGCAGCTGTGCACAGCTTCTAGTCTCAGCTTGTTCCATTAACCTCCCTGGCGGTAACCCCGAGCCAGACTCGGGATCGCATCGCAGTATCCAGGCAAAGTAACTTACCTTGTCCCCTGGATCCTGTGATGTCTCCTGCTGTGTCTGCGAGCTGTCATCTCGCTCGATTCACAGTGCCGAGTGTCAAGTGCTGAGCTCCGTTCCCTGCGAGAGTTGCCAAATTAAAAAAATTAAAAACACACAATACATACAGTACACTGTAATCTTACAGATTACAGTACTGTATAAAATAATTACACATCCCCCTTGTCCCTAGTGGTTTGTCCAGTGCCCTGCATGCACTTTTATATTATAAAAACTGTTCTTTCTGCCTGGAAAATGGAGATTGTCCATAGCAACCAAAAAGTGTCCCTTTACATCAAAAGTGGTTTTAGACCAGCAAGAAAACAGCGATAATAAATTAGAATAACTCGCAGAATTGAGCGATAGTGATTTGTGGGGAAATTCGTCATCAAACACTGAAAAGTAATGACAGCGATAATTCTGCAACTGAGCAAATTTCAGTGTTTTTGATTTGATTACATTATTGAATAATTTTTATTATTATTATATTATTATTTGTTATAATTATTTATAGTTCGTTATTATATTATAATTCATGATTTTGTGTTTCAAACTTTATCATACCCGGGATGTCTACTAGACTCTTGTTTGGACAGATTTAAGTGTGTTATTCCTAAGAATTACAGGCCTACAATATAAAACGCCAAATTTCCATGCAAAATAATTGTATTGCTTTCAGCACCTAAAATCTGAAATATTCATACCGCCAGGGAGGATAAAGTGTTGTTTACACTCCAGATGGAGGGGCAATGGAGACATCTCTGCGAGCAGCACTCTCAATCTTGGGGATAGTAGCGTTAGATGCACTAGCAGATTTTGGTGGACTTGGCAAACAAATTAAAGCTGAACTCAGAATAACTCTTTTTCAGCAGTTACAGCAAACTGTTTTTTTTTTTCCTTTTGAAATAAACATTTTACATAAACTAATAAAAGCTGACCATCATAAGCACCCCTAGCAATGTCAAATAGACACTCTCAACCCTCTAAATGCCTCTTGGTCTGTTAAAAGAAGTTGAAACAGACTTACTGGCCAGATCAACAGGTAAAAATCAAGGAAAATGCTTAAAAATTAAAGCAATGCAGCCACCAAAATAAGAATTGGTGTACAGCAATATATTCGATTTTTGTTCTGGGATCTGTAAAAATAAATGGAATTTATTTATTTTTCAAATTTCATTGCACTCAGCATAATTAGGCAATGATGTAACCCCCTGCATTCCCTTCCCAGGCATTCCTGGCCATGTAATTGAATGGGCCAGGTAACATCTGTTGTTGGTAAGGAAGCTCCGACTAAACGCTAAGCTCATCCCTAATAGTAGATCAGAAACAGCACAGGGTGCATATAAGTGTATAAAAACTTATTTATTCATATTTAAAGAGGTATGTGCAGCGCTAAAGTGAAAAATCTCTGTACATCTACAGGATGATCAGGTATGTGCATCAATAGAAGTCAGTAAATCATGAAAGATCATGAATCCCCAAAATACCATGAAATATACATAAATAGGAATCTCACACTGATATATGAATAAACAGTGAGCCTACAGGATGATCAGGTATGTGTATCAACACAAGTCTGTGCACCTTAAAAAATCATGAATCAACAAGTACCATGAAATATACATGAATATGAATCTTACACTGATATGTGAGTAAACAGTGAACCAGATTGGATAGGAAGATAGCAGGAACACTCACATTTCATTGAATAAAAAGCACTTAGAGGAGTATTCCGTAGCAATCAAATTAATCAGGGCTTGTCCAACGCATGTCATCTAAGGAGACATCATCTGGGGTAATAAAAATTAAAATGTTAACTCACAATTGTTTCCCACACTGTTGAAAGAGTCTACCAACATCCTGGGCAGACCTGGGATGCTGGGATGTATGTACATCCTAGACCGGAATCCCACTGCAATCCTGAGATGACAGCCATGCCTGGCTAAGGCTTTGTGACAAGCACTTTTTACTTCTCTACTTGTGAGTTGCCATTTGACCTTTTAATAATAAATATGTTTTTTTTTTTTACTACACTTAGATTCACCCCCTGCTGTTTCTTATCTGACCGTTCTAGAGGTCTCTTCAGTCTTTGTGAGGAGCTGCTGAAAGTGTACTGGAACACGCAGGAGTTAACCCTTGGTGTACCAAACAGGACTTCAATGGACTCTTGCTGATTATCCATATAGTATGTTCATTATTGCAGCACATATATTTATTTTCACTGTTTCGTTTATTTGTTGGTCATCCCTAATGGTGATATGAATGCAATGGGGTTGATTTACTAAAGGAAAATAGCTCCCAAATAATTTCCCCCACTGCCTGTGGAATTATGCACACACTGTCTGTGGTAATATGGTCACACTATATATGAATTTCAAGACAATGTCTGAACTATTGTGGCACATTGTATGTGGTAGAATGGCCACGCAGTACGTGGTAACATTAACACAATGTAAGTCAGAACCACAAAATAAAAAAGTGGTACAATGGTACAGATACATTGATGATGTCTCTTTGGTCAGGGTCTAAAACATTATTTAAATAGTTCATTAAAATATTAAATAGAAATCTCAATGTAAGACTAACACTCTTGCATGATTCACAGGCCTTAAAGTGGAGTTCCACCCAAAAGTGGAACTTCCACTTTAAGCACTCCTTGCCCTCTTATATGCCACATTTGACATGTCATTTTTTGGGGGGGAGCGGGTACCCAGTTTTGACAGGTGACCAGCCCCCACTTCCTGCTCTTGTCGCCTCGCAGCCTAAGCGACTCCTTCTCTCCCCCTAGGCGACTCCTCTTCTCTTCCTCCCTCTCTACAATCTTCTGGGTCATATCACAGGTCCCATAAGATTGCCTGGCCACTAAGAGAGCGTAGCGGATCTCATGCATGCGCAGTGCACACCCGGCTGTGAAGCCGCAAGGTGTCACAGCCGGGTGCCCACACTTGCAATGCCAGAACAGCAGAGAGGTGAGGCAGAGGAGCTTTGGACAGCCGCATCATTGGACCATGGAACAGGTGAGAGTCTATTTGTAAAGAGTCAGCAGCTACACTTTTTGTAGCTGCTGACTTTTAATAAACTTACAAATGAGTGGAACTCCACTTTAAGATCCTTAATCTGTAAGAACATTCCAAGAACACTGCATATAAAACTATTTAATAAGCCCCCAGTGGATAACTCTGTTTAAAGCCAAAGCTCACCCAAAATCACAAAAATCACAAACAGAAAAGTCACCACAAGGGACATAACTTACAGTCAGTAGGATGTGTCTCTTGTGCTGATTCCTCTTCTGTTAGTAAAAAACTTCCTCTGTCCTGCCTCCCCATCCCCACTGTCATTATTTTACAATGTCTCAGTGGTAATACAACTAGCTGTCATGTGCTCTCTTTAAGAGAGCCTGACTATGTCCACCATTTCCTCCCAACTTGTTACGTACCTAAAGGGTGAGCCTGAATTGCAGAGGATGGCCTCTTCTACGCCTCCGACTTGAGGGCCTCTGGTAGTGGTGACAGGGGTGCAGGAGTGCGGAGTGGTATGAGTGCCTGGCAGGATCAACAGCAGAAGGATCAGATGGCCGGCACAACTGACAGGATGGATCAGTAGACAGGAACTGCAGACTGGACAACTCAGCAGACAGGACAGCAGACTGGATGGATCAGCAGACAGGTGAGCAGCCTGGATGGCTCAGCAGACAGGCCCAGCAGACTGGATGGATCAGCAGACAGGTGAACAGCCTGGATGCCTCAGCAGACAGGTGAACAGCCTGGATGGCTCAGCAGACAGGCCCAGCAGACCGGATGAATCAGCAAACAGGTGAGCAGCCGGGATGGCTCAGCAGACAGGCCCAGCAGACTGGATGGATCAGCAGACAGGCGAACAGCCTGGATGGCTCAGCAGACAGGTGAACAGCCTGGATGGCTCAGCAGACAGGCCCAGCAGACCGGATGAATCAGCAAACAGGTGAGCAGCCGGGATGGCTCAGCAGACAGGCCCAGCAGACTGGATGTATCAGCAGACAGGTGAACAGCCTGTATGGCTCAGCAAACAGACTCAGCAGACTGGGTGAAAGTCCAGGATTGTCAGACAGGCCGGATCGGAAAGCAGGCTGGCAGCAGAGGTACAAAAGGAGCAGGCAGAGGGATCATCAAACAAGCCAAGGATCAGGTACAGGCGGATAACAGGAACAGTCTCAAAGCAAGCCGGGTCAAAACAGGAGCAGATATCAGGTTTTCAGGGAACACATACACAGAGCTGCAGAGCAAACAGCAATGATGCAAGTGCCAGACAGGTTTAAATAACCCGCCAGACACTAACGAGTGCATGTGCACGTGCGCATAGACGCCCGCAATCGTGCACCGATGGGTCTAATCTGCCTGTTACTGGCAGGATCTTCATGACACAGCTGTTCCATTCATACTGTACTACAGTTTACATGAATGGAACACAATCTATTAATGGAGGGGGAGGAGCTATAAATCATCCATCCATCCTTCATTCTTAGACCCTATTTCATTCATAGGGCATTAAGGTCAAGGGCTAATGGGGGTAAGTAGTAATGGGAATGCCTGTAATAAATAATTGTGTCTGTTTGCTACAGGGATTAATCTTGCCAGTTCTATGAACATTGCTATGAGCCCCAATTTTATGCACTCTGATTGTTTTTGGTCTGCTTTGCCAAATAACTGGATGGATTCAGCCTGTCCCTAATGTGCATTTTATAGTGCATAGCTGTCAACAGTCCCGGGACATTCCCAGAAATTAGACCTATGTCCCGGTCTGGGAATGTCCCAGGGAAAATCCCAAAAATGCGCCAATGTCCTGGACATCGGGATGGCATAGCGGAATTAAGAAGCACCTGGAGAGGTAGCCCGGCTGATCACTGGAGCCGGCTGTAACATATACTGGGCAGTGAGGTCAGGAGCTGTGTCTTGGTATGCATCTCAGCTGGGGAGGGGGCAGACAAGTGAACTCTATAGTGCTTCCGCTGTCCACACGCCTCTGAAAGTTTACAAAGTGCTGGGAGGAGGGGGAATGGGGAGACGAGTGCTTCAGCTGTATGTATGTCATATCTGAAGGAAGAGCAGACTTCCTGCTGTGAGGCTGAGCCACTCCAAGACCTAGGAGAACATCCCCATGAAGAAGTCTTTGTGTGACAAGAAGCCAGGTTGGTCCTGCTCTGATCACTGCACTGCCCTGGTGAGACCGCTCTGATCACATTTCACTGGTGAGACCATTCTGATCACATTGCACTGGTGAGTCTGCTCTGAACACATTGCACTGATGAGAAAGCTCTGATCACATTGCACTGTTGAGACCCCTCTGATCACATTGCACTAGTGAGATCACTCTGATCACATTGCACTGGTGAGACTGCTCTGATCACATTGTATTGGTGAGACGGCTTTGATCACATTGCACTGGTGAGACTGCTCTAATAATATTGCACTGATGAGACCGCTTTGATCACATTACACTGGTAAGACTGCTCTCATCACATTGCACTGGTGAAACTGCTCTAATCACATTGCACTGGTGAAACTGCTCTAATCACATTGCACTGGTAAGAACGCTCTGATCACATTGCACTGGTGAGACCGCTCTGATCACATTGCACTGGTGAGACCGCTCTGATCACATTGCACTGGTGAGACCGCTCTGATCACATTGCACTGGTGAGACCGCTCTGATCACATTGCACTGGTGAGACCGCTCTGATCACATTGCACTGGTGAGACTGCTCTGATCACATTGCACTGATGAGACTGCTCGGATGAGACTGGTCTGATGATATTGCACTGACAAGACTGCTTTGATGATACTGCTCTGACGGTAAAGGAGGGCTCTGATGTTAAAGGGGGACTTTAAAGATAAAGACTCTATTTAACCGCACCCCATTTAAGCCATGCTCACTATTTTGCATAATGTAAGCCACTCTCATCTTCGTCGCAGCGCGCAATTACTTTTAGACAGACATACTGCTCCGCCTATACTGGCTTTCTGCAAAAAAGTGTCCCTAACATTTTTTGGGGAATGTTGGCTATGTATAGTGTATGCAGACGATATGAAACAAGGCAGAACTATGTCATTGTAAATGGTTTGATGATAGTTTACAGTCATATATATATATATACTCCTACTGTTTTCATACTTTACATTATACTTGCTTTTCTCTATGTTTTATTTACCATATGGATCTAATATACTCTTAATATATGCATGCTGGCAGATGATAATGGACAAAAGAGAGCTTGTGTCCTTGCTGCCACATGTTGGTATAAATATGTGCTGGAGGCTCAGTTGACTTTTATGTGTGAAGCTGCTTTATCCATCAAAAATATTTTTTGCACATTCAAGCCATGCTGCTTCATTATAGATAACAATCTGAACATTGTTTACAATTTTCTCAGGAATTTCTATGAAATTAGTCTCCTGTGTAACCTAGACTGGAGATTACTGATACTGCTGTAAATAAAAAAAAAATGTACATATTAAAGAATATGGTGCTTTATGAGCCGAAACATTTTACTTTTTAATATGCTGATTGCATTGATCGTTTGTGTCTATTGCTGAATACTAATATCAGAGGGTTCCTGTGTCTGTTATGCCCTGTACACACGGTCGGATTATCCGACGGAAAATGTTCGATGGGAGCTTTTTGTCGGAAATTCCGACTGTGTGTAGGCTCCACGGAGAGCTGGTTCTCAAATTTTCCAACAACAAAATCCGTTGTCGTAAATTCCGATCGTGTGTACACAATTCCTAAGCACAAAGTTCCACGCATGCTCAGAATCAAGCAGAAGAGCCGCACTGGCTATTGAACTTCCCTTTTCTAGTGCCATTGTACGTGTTGTACGTCACCGCATTCTTGACGTTCGGAATTTCCAACAAGATATGTGTGACCGTGTGTATGCAAGACAAGTTTGAGCCAACATCTGTCGGAAAAAAAACATGGATTTTGTTGTCGGAATGTGTGATCATGTGTACAGAGCATAAGAGTGCACACACAGCCTTTACACACTTTGACTAGGCTGCTTTGTCAACAGAACCCACATATGCCATATTGTATTTAATAAATCAACTTAAGAGTGTATTTATTTAGCTAAATATTCCCCCAAGATATTGTAGAGAATACACACACAGTTCCACTTACTCTTTGACTATTCCTCTTTATCAACAGGTCCCACACCAGCCAGCCTTTAATTAAAAAAACAGCAGTGTAATGTATTTATTTCACTGTAAAAATACCCCAAAATATTGTAGTGGGTAGATGCACAGTCTATAAATACTTTGATTGTGCTACTTTGTCAATAGTACCCACACCATCCATTTGTAAATAAAGAAATCAACATTAGTTTGTATTTATTTCACTGTAAAAAGCCCCCAAAACTTTGTAGTGAGTAGATGTACAGTCTCACACACCATGACTAGGCCACTTTTCAACAGGACTTGAATCAGCTATATTTTAATCAAGTAATCAACATAATTGTACATTTATTTGTCTGAAAGAAGCCCTAAAAATATTGCAGCAAGTACATTCACGGTCTTTAAAGACTTGCTTAATGGGCACGTATACCTCCTTCCTGCCCAGGCCAATTTGCAGCTTTCAGCACTGTCACCATTTCAATGACAATTGTGCGGTCATGCTACACTGTACCCAAACTAAATTATCATTTTTTTCACACAAATAGAGCTTTCTTTTGGTGGTATTTAATCACCACTGGGGTTTTTATTTTTTGCTAAAGAAACAAAAAAAGACCGAAAATGTTGAAAAAAAAAAAAACCTTAGTAATAGTTTGTTAAAAAATTTTGCAAACAGGTAATTTTTCTTTTTCATTGATGTGTGCTGATGAGGCTGCACTGATGGGTACTGATAGGCTGCACTGATTGGCACCGTTAGGCGCTGATTAGGCAGCACTGATGGGCACTGATAGGTGGCACCGGTGGACACTGATGATGCAGCACTGGTGGGCACTAATGAGGCAGCACTGGTAGGCACTGATAAGTGGCACTGATGGGCTCTGATAGTTGGCACTGAAGGGCACTGAGAGGTGGCACCGATGGGCACTGATGGGTGTCACTGATGGGCACTGATAGGTACTGGTAGGCGGCACTGATAGGTGACACTGATGATAAGGCACTGATGGGCACTGACTGGTAGCATTGATGGGCACTGACTGGAGGCACTGGTGGGCACTGATTGGCAGCACTGGTGGGCACTGATTGGCAGCACTGGTGGGCACTGATAGGGGGCACTGGTGGGCACTGATAGGTGGCACTGGTTGTCACTGATTAGCAGCACTGGCGGGCAGAGATTGGGACCGATGTCCCTGTAAGAGAAGCCCGTTACTGGCTTTCTTCTATTCTCCTCACATTGATCGTGAGGAGAAAAAAAGCCAATAACTGGCTTCTGTTTACTTCCTTATTTAGCTGTCATTGGCTGACAGCTAATTACGTGTTAAATGGCCGCTGTGATTAGCCCCTTTCCCTGACTCAATGATCACATAGCGCCGGGGAGGCCGAGCAGTGCGATCAGGGGAGGAGGTCTATTGACGCCCTCCCGGGTATGGAAGCCCACGCTGTAGCCCTCTTTCAGCTATAGCGTGGGCGGGAAGTGGTTAAACACTTTGACTAGGCCATTTTGTCAGCAGGACTCACACTAACCATTTTAAATCAGGAAGTCAACATAAGAGTGTAATTATTTCACTGAAAAAAAGACTTCACAATATTGTAGAGTACATGCACAGTAGGGATGAGCTTCGAGTTGGAGTCGAACTCATGTTCGACTCGAACATTGGCTGTTCGCAAGTTCGCCAAACAGCGAACAATTTGGGGTGTTCGCGGCAAATTTGAATGCCGCGGAACACCCTTTAAAAGTCTATGGGAGAAATCAAAAGTGCTAATTTTAAAGGCTTATATGCAAGTTATTGTCATAAAAAGTGTTTGGGGACCTGGGTCCTGCCCCAGGGGACATGGATCAATGCAAAAAAAAGTTTTAAAAACGGACGTTTTTTCAGGAGCAGTGATTTTAATAAAGTCAAACAATAAAAGTGTAATATCCCTTTAAATTTCGTACCTGGGGGGTGTCTATAGTATGCCTGTAAAGGGGCGCATGTTTCCCGTGTTTAGAACAGTCTGACAGCAAAATGACATTTGGAAGGAAAAAAGCCATTTAAAACTACTCGCGGCTATTGCATTGCCGGTCCGACAATACACATAGAAGTTCATTGATAAAAACGGCATGGGAACTCCCCACAGGGGAACCCCGAACCAAAATTTAAAAAAAAAAATGATGTGGGGGTCCCCCTAAATTCCATACCAGGCCCTTCAGGTCTGGTATGGATATTAAGGGGAACCCCTGCCAAAATAAAAAAAAAAAAATGACGTGGGGGTCCCCCTAAATTCCATACCAGACCCGATTTTAAGGGGAACCCGCGCCAAGAAAAAAAAAAAATGGCGGGGGACGAGAGAGCAGCCCCCCCTCCTGAACCGTACCAGGCCACATGCCCTTAACATTGGGAGGGTGCTTTGGGGTAGCCCCCCAAAACACCTTGTCCCCATGTTGATGAGGACAAGGGCCTCATCCCCACAACCCTGGCCGGTGGTTGTGGGGGTCTGCGGGCGGGGGGCTTATCGGAATCTGGAAGCCCCCTTTAACAAGGGGACCCCCAGATCCCGGCCCCCCCCTGTGTGAAATGGTAAGGGAAAGTACCCCTACCATTTCACAAAAAAACTGTTAAAAATGGTAAAAATGACAAGAGACAGTTTTTGACAATTCCTTTATTTAAATGCTTCTTCTTTCTTCCTTCATCTTCTTCTTCTGGTTCTTCTGGCTCTTCTGGTTCTTCCTCCGGCGTTCTCGTCCAGCATCTCCTCCACGGCATCTTCTATCTTCTTCTCCTCGGGCTGCTCCGCACCCATGGCATGGGGGGAGGCTCCCACTCTTCTCTTCATCGACCCAGAGAAGAAAATGAAGAAGAGAAGAAGAGAAGAAAAGAAGAAGAAGAGAAGAACGGGAGCCTCCCCCCATGCCATGGGTGCAGAGCAGCCTGAGGAGAAGAAGATAGAAGACGCCGCGGAGGAGATGCTGGACGAGAACGCAATAACTTGCATATAAGCCTTTAAAATTAGCACTTTTGATTATTCATGTTCGTGTCGCGTGTTCGAACAAACTTTTTTCCTGTTCGCATGTTCTGGTGCGAACCGAACAGGGGGGTTTTCGGCTCATCCCTAATGCACTGTGCATTTACACTCACATAGTTTGACTAGGCTGCTTTGTCAACAGGACATCAACCAGCTTAAACTGTTTTTTTTTGCTAGAAAATTACTTAGAACCCCCAAACATTATATATTTTTTTTCTAACACCTTAGAGAATAAAATGGTGGTCGTTGCAATACTTTCTGTCACACCATATTTGCTCAGCGGTCTTACAAGCGCACTTTTTTTGGAAAAAATACACTTTTTTGAGTTAAAAAATAAGACAAAAGTAAAGATTTTTTTATATTGTTTTTATATTTTTTTATATTGTGAAAGATAATGTTACACCGAGTAAATTGATACCTAACATTTCACGCTTCAAAATTGGGCCCGCTCGTGGAATGGCGACAAACATTTACCTTTAAAAATCCTAATAGGCGATGTTTAAAAAATGCTACAAGTTGCATGTTTAGACTTACAGAGGAGGTCCAGGGCTAGAATTATTGCTCTTGCTCTACTGATCGTGACAATACCTCACATGTGTGGTTTGAACACCATTTTTATATGCGGGCGCTGCTCACATATGCGTTCGCTTCTGCACACAAGCTCGACGGGACGGGGCGCGTTTAATTTAATTTCATTTTTTTCTTGTTTATTTTACCTTTTAGCAAGAAAAAAACTCACCCAAGCTCTACCGCTACATAGTATAGTTGGTGTGTAGAGTAGTCGGTGCTCTGGCTAAATAAGCTCACAAAAGATCCATAGAAAGTACAGGCTGGCTCTGCCCTCACATAAGTCCCCTGGACCAGACGGCCTTCCTTATGAGTATTATAAGGCATTCCTCCCGATTCTCCTGCCCTATATGTGTAGGATGTTTAACGCCTTCTTTCAGAGAACCCTCATTCCCGCTGATATGCAGAGGTCGTTCCTCACGTTGATTCCCAAACCTGACAAAGATCCTTCTGTATGTGCCAGCTACAGGCCAATCACACTTCTAAACTCTGATTTAAAAATCTTTACCAAACTCCTCTCAATGCGACTGAACCTGATACTTCCCTCGCTAATACACAAGGATCAGGTGGGATTCGTCCCCCTGCGTCAGCCGGGAGATAACACGAGACAAATTATTGACCTGATAGACGTGGCAAACAGGAATAAACTGGAGGCGTTAGTTCTCGGTTTAGACGCAGAAAAAGCTTTCGACCGCCTTGGCTGGTCCTTCCTCTTCGCCACGTTGAACTGCATGGGATTTCAGGGCCCATTTCTGCAAGCTATCAGGCATCTGTACACTAACCCCTCATCTCAAGTAAAAACTCCCTTTGCCCTTTCGCAGGCATTCCCAATCGCGTATGGAACCCGCCAGGGGTGCCCACTCTCACCGTTACTTTTTGCGCTGTGTGTTGAGCCTCTGGGGGTGTCCATTCGAAAAAATCCGAATATCCACGGTATCCCGTTGAAAGATAGGGAATTTAAGTTGGCCCTATTTGCTGATGATATTATTCTCACCCTGACCCAGCCCAGAATATCACTCCCTAATTTGCAAGCTGAACTCGACTTATATAGATCCCTGTCAGGATACAAGATAAATGCAGCTAAATCAGAAGCCCTACCCATTAATATTCCAACACAGGAGACCCAACATCTCCAATACTGTTTCCCCTACCACTGGAAGTCATCCTCACTGAAATATTTGGGAATACAGATAACCCCCTCCTATTCTACCCTATACCGAGCCAATTATCCTCCTCTCTTTAAAACCATAAGGGACCTTCTACTAAAATGGAAGGCTCATCATATCTCCCTGCTAGGGAGGATAGCTTCTGTTAAGATGGCTATCCTGCCGAAGCTGCTGTACCTATTCCAAACTCTCCCCATCCCAATACCACAGGCGGAGCTGAAGAAACTGCAGGCGGATCTAACACGATTTATTTGGAACTACAAAAGACACAGAATCTCACAATCAGTCATGACAGCGGCGCGATCAGACGGCGGATTATCATTCCCTGACCTAACTAAATACTACCAAGCCACCCAATTGCGAACCCTGGCCTCTTGGTTCACCCAACGCTCTTATAATAAGTGGACAGAAATAGAAAAGCTATGGATGGCCCCAGTCCACCCAAACAGCATGCTGTGGAATGCAGAGGTGAAGGTGGGGTCCACTCAGCTTTTGGGCCCCATGCTCCACCTTAGTACACTTTGGCGCAAACTATCACGGCTTTATAAGCTATGCTCAGAAAGCTCACTCCTCACATCGTTCCTCTACAACCCCAGACTGCCTGCAGGTCTTACTCACCAGATGTCCTCTCCGTGGGCGACGAGGAATCTGTTCCATTTTGGTCATTTGGTGCACCCATGCACGCGCAGATTGCTGTCCTTCACAGAACTCCAGAAAAAATTTGACTTACCAAGGC
Source organism: Aquarana catesbeiana (assembly GCF_042186555.1). NCBI lineage: Eukaryota > Metazoa > Chordata > Amphibia > Anura > Ranidae > Aquarana > Aquarana catesbeiana. The sequence continues at coordinate 380,212,119 of NC_133327.1, forward strand.
AAGTGTTCTATGGGTACTTGCAGATTAGGCACTATGCTCAATCAATCGCTCCGAATTTACAATTCTCGGCCCCATCGCCCTTTGAGGGACTGATGTTGTAAGGCTCAACCAGACGCGGGCTAATATCCGATATTTACCGGATATTAAATTCTTACAACATCACAGATCACGGCAAACATCTATACATGATCCGCTGGGAGAGGGTCTTGGGGGAAGAGATCCCAGAATCTACCTGGAAGACGATTTGGTCCCAGGCGGCTAAAAGCTCACTATGTACATTGTATAAAGAGAATGCCTACAAAGTTCTTTTTTTCTGGTATATGACACCTGATGTCCTCCACACCATTTTCCCATCTAGTTCGGATAGATGTTGGTGGTGCATGAAAGACAGAGGGACCTTATATCATATCTACTGGTCATGTCCCAAAATAGCTCCTTTCTGGACGGAAACGCAATTATTGTTGAATCGCCTACTGGGCGTCCAGGTCCCCAAAGTCCCGAAGCTGTTTCTTCTAGGAGTGTCTGGATTACATATATCCCGACACTCCAGGAAGCTGCTGGGCCATGTTCTTACAGCAGCGAAATGCCTGGTAGCCCTGTATTGGAAGAAACAGATTCCACCCTCCCAAACAGACCTCTATACCAGAATAAAGGACATAGAGCTGATGGAGAAAATGACAGCCAGGATACAAAACAGATTGGAGGCTCATGACATGGTCTGGGAGGAATGGCACAGGCGGGAGGACCCGCCCTAGGCCTGCGGCCAGACCCCCCCCCTTCTCCCCCTCCCCTTCTTATCCCTCTTTTCTTCTTTCCTCCTTTATCTTCTTTCCTTCTGTAAAATGCTAAAACATATTCAGTCCAATGATGTTACGTGCTGGTTGACAGCCCTAGATGATATGGAATGTATTACACCACTACTGTACGTGGATGACTATCATCAGAGGCTCACTGTTTACTGGATTGACTGTCTACCAATTGCACTTAATTACAAGCGACATTACTGTTCTATGTATACATATGTCTCTATGCTTAATAAAAAATTGTTATTTGAAAAAAAAAAAGAAAGTACAGGCTGGCAATGCGACAGCTTCTCCATAGAAAATATTTATTTAAGCATTACACCAGTAACATCATCCAAAAATACTGACGCGTTCCGGCTTAGGCCTTCATCAAAAGCATTATTTTACCTTTTATTTTATTTTTTTACACTGTTCTTTAAAAAAAAAAAAAAAAAAGAGTCACATCCCTTGTAAAAGAAAAAAAGCATGACAGGACCTCTTAAATATGAGATCTGGGGTCAAAGAGACCTCATATCTCATATTTGCACTAAAATGCAATAAAAAATAAAGATAAAATTTTATGTCATTTGAAAAAAAACAAAAAAAATGTCCCTTTAAGAGCTATGGGCGGAAGTGACATTTTGATGTCGCTTCCACCCTGCAGTGATACGGAGATGTGTGGGGGCCATCTTCCCCTCACTCATCTCCATGCCAAGCCAGGGACAAGACAGGATCGCCTCTGCTGCTGCTGACTCCAGTAAGCATCGGAGGGCACTAGAGAGTGGGGGGGGGTGCCCTCTCCTGCCGCCGATAAAAATGAACTTAATTCCGCCACGGAGACCACTTTTATCTTGAAGCGGACCGCCCACTGAAGAAAAGGATGTCGGGGTTTTGGCAGCTAGCTGCTTCCATAACAACGGTATTCCTCTTCAAAGTAGCAACATAAAACGACGGCGGGTGGTCCTTAAGTGGTTAAGCTTTAGCAATAAAACCTGGAAGCTGATTGGTTTCTCTGCAGAATTGTGACTAATTTGCCCTCTCTAGCTTCAGTAAATAAACCCCTTTCTGTCATTAAAATGTTAATTCACTTACATGATTAAAACCTTTATGTTTTTTTAACCACTTAACCCTGGGTCAATGTCATATGATGTCCTCCGGTTCAATTGATTATACCGAGATCAGTGGCGGCCCATCCATTAGGGACGCCCGGGCGCCACCCCCCTATCCATGCATCCGGCCCCCACGCCGGATGCATGAATTCCAACGGGGGGGGTTTGAAGGACCTGATAAGAGCCAGAGGCTCAAATAGGCTTCAAATTAGGGTGGATTTGGGGCTCAGAGCATTGCTCTATGAGCCAACCCAGGTGTTTTACAATAGCGAATGAATATTCGCTATTGAAATACTGATCCTCCTCCCGGCCAATCAGGAAGTGGGTCTGAGACCTGTTTCCCGAGTGGACAAAAGGAGAAGTGTCCCGATTTGCCGCCAAGGAGGAAGGAGGAAATGCAAGCCGCCGCCGGACTAAGACTGGGATGCCATTAAAGTTCATATGCTTGTAAAGGCAGGCATCCCAATACTTTTTGCAACATAGTATATATATATATATCAGAACAAGCATTAGCACCTAGCTTTTCCTGCAGTTTGTTATCCTTCCCCAACTAACCCATGTCTGCTCCAGCACCCTTTGGCTGTTGGGAAACCTGAATTTTGTATAAAAGGGGCTGGCTCATAAGAAAACCCCTATGGTTGACCCTTCTACACCACCTTTAGAGGCCAGGTAGTGCATTACTAGTAATTGATTTCTATAAGCACAAGTGACCACATTAGTTTGCCATTTACTTGGCCATGACATGGTTCAAGTCAAACTCATGGTAGATCCAAACTCACAGCCAGGTATGCCCAACAACTTATCAGGCACAACAGACTATAAGTTGAATTCCTTTGTAACCTGCCACAAGCAGAACACGACCTTGAGTCTATGGCAGTGGATGACAGCCTCAAAAATGTCTCTCTTGTATGTATGAGAGTTAAAATAAACAAGTAAAGAAGACAAAAAGGATTGCTTCACATGAAAGTGGTTGAGCAGGAATGGTCTTGTTGGCAGACGTATGCTGGGGTTTGAGGGCATAGAGAGGGAAGGACAAGAGGACCTAGGTCCTTTCTTCAATTACTCTAATGCACTTCCTGTTGTAGGTATGCATGAAACAGATCATCAGGGCGGAGTTTCAATGACTGGGGCCTGTAGGCACACAACCTTTGGCACACAGAACAACATACAAGAGTATGTTTTTTTTTTTTTTCAAAATCTTTATTGGTCGAATGCAAATTGGGATCCTGCTAGGATAATTTTGTCAGTAGTTCAGCTTTGCACATTTTCTTTGTAGAGACTTAATGACTAGGGATGAGGTTCATATTCACAGTTTGATATTTGCAGTCCTGGCAAATTTATGTTCAAATTACCCAAAGCGATTTTTATAAACCATAATGTGCCACATGGTCTTTGATCCATGAGCAGTAGGCTTAGAGGGACCAATAAGGAAAGCCTTTGGATAAGGCAGTGCCCTCACTATGAAATGGGGAGCTCAGAGGAACTGTAATTACAGTGTATAGTTGCTGTAAGGGAATAATAAGGAAAGGTGGCACACTTCTCAGAGAGCTAATAAGTTCAGTTAGCAAACTGTGCTTTATATCTAATTTCTAACTTGTGGGGCATTGGATTCTTTTGCTGCTTTTTTTTTTTTTTTTGATTATTAGGGGCTTTTTTTACTTCATTTTTATTTTGTGGTTGAATTGAAGTCAGCAGTCACTTAAACCAGCTGTCCCATCCATGGCCAACTTTTGTTTTCTTTTTCTTTTTTTTTGCTGCAAGGTTTCTCACGGGCTTTTGTTTTAAAAGGTGGTATTATAAGCTTCTACTTTTTGGGGAGATTATTTATATTTATTTTATGTTGGTGCCTTTTTTCAAGTTTGAAATGCTCAAAGTGCAGTGTTCACCTGTTACTGACCATCTATTCTTGCAGCTGCCTGTTAGTGACAGCATATGCAGCCACCACATCTAACGCTTTAACTCTTGTAGTAAAACACTTGCCTGTACTCTGTCTCAAATAAGTTTGGGCCAAATTCTTATTATAAGTGTCCTGTTTCTGGCCAATTTTACACTACTTCACTACCATTGGCAGTCTATTATTTTTTAATGAGAGTTTGACAGAAATTGTTCAGTGGAAAGGGACAATCTAAGCAAACGACTGGCCAATTTCTGTTTGTCAATCAAAGCAGGCCTATTATTGTTATTAAAAAAGGCACATGTCCTTCCTAATCATATTGGGTTGCTGTTGTTGTAAGTAAGCCAAGCTAAGTATAACAAAAAAAAATAATCTACATCTAAGAATTCATGCCCTGAATAAATTTTGCCCTTGCCTTTTGCTTGACAATGGCTTGCTTATTAGCCCTTCAAATGGGCAGAATTGAATAACATACTTTACAAAATTTATGAAACAATTTGCAAACCAAACATAGTGGATTCATTCATCCTCAGTGGCATACCTAGCACACCTAGCACATCTAGTACCTGGGGCCAATCATTTTTTTAAAACCCCCCCTTAAAAAAACGGCCTGAAAATATAAAGCAGCGCACATAGCATGCAGCAACAAATTGTGGGTATGGTCAAACTGCACTAATGGGCATAGTTTTACGTATAACTAAAAGCAAAACTTTTTTTTAGGTTTGGATATGAGGTGGACACCTGTCAGTTTTTATTGCTGTCTGTGAACCCGTTAAGGAGATTTTCCCTCTCTGTTTGTCCTGTTTACCATTATCACTGAAAGTGAAAGTAAATTAAAATTCAAAATTTTGGGTTGTCCCCAGAAAAGTAATAGAGGGGAAATCTTCAGATGGGGACACTAGTTCTGGTGATCTGGGGGTTCCCAAAGAATACCCTTAATTTGCACGGATTTCCTCTCACTTCCTGTTTGACTATGGGACAGGAAGTTAAGGGAAATCTCCACCAACCCCCAGTACAGAAAACCTCATCACAGACCAACGACCCCACAGTACAGACCCCAGCACAGAACAAACCCCCCCAGCACAGATCCCTCAACACAGACCATTGCCCCCCAGCACAGACCCTTTTAGCACAGACTCCCACCTCCCGGAGCACAGTTTGACCTTCCCCAGTACAGATCCCTCAGCGCAGTCCGACCCCCCCCAGCAGAGACCAACCCAATACCACAGAACCCCCCAGTTCAGATGACTCCCAACCAGAGACTTCTCAGCACAAACTGACCCACGCAGGATAGACCCCTCAGTACAGACCAGTGCCCCCAGCACAGACCCCTACAGTACAGACCCCAGCACAGAACAAACCCCCCCAGCACAGATCCCGCAACACAGACCATTGCCCCCCAGCACAGACCCCTTTAGTACAGACCCCCACCTCCCAGAGCACAGATTGACCTTCCCCAGTACAGAATCCTCAGCACAGTCCGATGCACCCCGGCAGAGACCAATCCAATACCACAGCACCCCCCAGTTCAGGTGACCCCCAACCAGAGACTTCTCAGCACAAACTGACCCAAGCAGGATAGACCCCTCATTACAGACCAGTGCCCCCAGCACAGACCCCTTAGTACAGACTCCCGCCTCCCAGAGCACAGACTGACCCCACGTACAGATGTACATTACAGATGTAATCTCCCAGCACTAACCACTCAGCACAGACACCCCCCAGCACAGACCACCCCCAGCACAGACTCCTCTCCTATATCCCCCCTTCCAAGCTCACCCCCTCAATATGGACCCATCAGTAGTAGAACCCTCCCTCCTTCCCCCCAGTGCAGACACCTCAGTACAGATCTTCACCCCCAGCACAGGCCCTTCAGTACAGATCTCTTCCTCAGTACAGACCCCTCAGTACAGAACCCCCTACCCCCTCCCCAGTATAGAAGACCTCCTCCTTCCCAGTATAGACCTCTCAGTACAGACACACACCCCCTCCCCAATTCCCTGTTCCCAAGTACAGACCCCAATAGCTCATCCATATGTGTTTTGCTCTTCTAAGACTGATCCACTGCAACTGCCGAAAGCATCAGGCAGTATAATTGTTGCTGCAGCAGTGGCCACAAGAGGGGGGGTTGAAAGCACAACTCAACCACAGGCTTTTACCACCCCCAAACTTCATGTGTTAATGAGCCCTAACTATTAGAACCCTCTTCCCCCAATACAGACTCCTCACAACCCTTCAATCCACAGTACAGACCCTTCAGTTGTAGAAACACCTTTTCTTCCCCCAGTACAGAACCCTCAGTACAGGCAGCCCCCCTCCTCTCCTGAACAGGAACCTCCAATTCCCCCCAGTACAGACCCCTCAGTAGTAGAAACACCTTATCTTCCCCGCAGTACAGAACTCTCAGTACAGGCAGCCCCCCTCCTCTCCAGTACAGGCACCTCCTACCCCCCCCCCCCCAGTACAGACCCCTCAGTAGTAGAAACACCTTATCTCCCCCCAGTACAGAATCCTCAGTACAGGCAGCAGCCCCCCTGCTCTCCTGGACAAGAACCTCCTATTCTCCCAGTACAGACACCTCAGTAGTAGAAACACCGTATCTTCCCCCAGTACAAAACACTCAGTACAGGCAGCCCCCATCCTCTCCAGTACAGGCACCTTCAATTCCCCCTCAGTACAAACCCCTCAGTAGTAGAAACACCTTATTTCCTTCCAGTACAGAACCCTCAGTACAGGCAGCCCCCCTCCTCTGCAGTACAGGCACCTCCAATTCCCCCCAGTAGATACCCCTCAGTAGTAGAAACACCTTATCTTCCTCCAGTACAGAACCCTCAGTACAGGCAGCCCCCCCTCCTCTCCAGTGCAGGCACCTCCAATTCCCCCTCAGTACAGACCCCTCAGTAGTAGAAACACTTTATCTTCCCCCAGTACAGAAGCCTCAGTACAGGCAGCCCCCTCCTCTCCAGTCCCCCCCCCCCCCCAGTACAGATCCCCCAGTACAGATCCCCCAGTAGTAGAAACAATTAAAATTATTTTATTGCTAAAGTGTTTATATATTTTTTCACATTCCCCACTGGTAGTTCCTAAAAAGATCTTTAAAAGCTTGAACTCTCAATTCACTAAATTTACATGGGCCAAAGGCAGATGTAAAGTAAAACTTACAACATTACAGCTCCCAAAAACTGAGGCAAGATTGGCTCTGCCAGATATGTATCTGTACTATCTGGCGGGACAATTAATACACTTGCATAACTGGCTTATACAAGAACAAAGTCTGGGGGTGGAGAAGCACCTGTTAAAGATAATTGAGGCCGAGAATTTATTGATACGATTGGAAGTAAGAGGTACACAACTACCAAGGGTTAAGATCCCCATGCTCTAATTGATTCAATCGGTATGGCGAGAGGCAAAAAAATGAACAAGATTCCAAGATATCCCATCCGAACTACCCATGTGGAATAATCCATTATTTGAAGAATTAAGTACACTACAAGAAAATAAATTCTGGATGCAAAAAGGTATAGTGGAGCTGGAACAAGTTTATCATAGTGGGAGCATAAGCTCATTTGATTTTTTAAAAACACAATATAACTTAACAGGTAAGAATTTCTATAGATTTTCACAGCTAAGGCATGCGCTAGATGCTCAATTCGGTAGTAAAAGTATTAATATATCAAAATTCCCCCTAATTGGAATATCAAGAACCCAGAGATCAAGGGGAATAATGTCTAAATTATATACATATTTAATGCAGGTTAAGACATGGGATGCCCAGCTCCAGATTAAGAGGAAGTGGCAAAAGATTTGTACATCTATGACAGATTAGGCATGTAAATCACACTTGGCAGTGTCCCTTGTAAGTAATAATAGACTGATACAGTTATATATAATACATCAAGCTTATCTGACACCCCGCAAATTAAGTTTAATGGGACGAATGGAGAATGCGGAATGTGCAAGGTATTGTTTACCAGAGGCCGACTTTGAGCATTTAATGTGGTCCTGCCCGGACATTAGTAGATATTGGAGACAGGTCTTGGATATATTGTCAAAAGTGCTGGGAGAATGTATTCCTTTTACTCCAGAGGTCTGCTTGCTGGGACTGATGGAGAGCCAGAGGGTGACTGGATATGCCAAGACCTGTCTACAAGAAACGTTATTTATGGCACGCAAGTAAATCGTTCTTAGGTGGATGCAACAAATATCCCCCTCAAGGGATCAATGGCTTAAAGCGATAAATCAAATACTCCCATATGAGAAATTAATGTACGAGCATAGAGGAACACCTCAGAAATATAGAGTCTGGGATGGATGGTTAAACCTATTATTAACTCTTAGTGGTAATGAATAATGTATAAGAGGGGCATAGACAGAAGGATTCCTTGATTTATGTAACCTAGGAAAAGTGGAGGAAGTGGAGGCTGCAGCCAGGGTAAGTGGGTATCTTCACTCTTGTTCCTTGAGGGGGGAATGGAGGGAGGAGGAAGGGGGAAGAGGAAGTTTTTGCTTCTTTTCTTTCCTTTGTTCCCTCCAGTCTCCATCCTCTTTACAAACAAAATTGTTGTTAGTTTTTGGTGTTGTTTTTCAGGGTGAAATGAAACGTATAATGATTTATTCTTTGTTTTGAAAAGAAAGAAAGAAACAAAGGAATTGATAATGATGAAATGTGATATTGTTAATGTTTGTAAATGCAAATATATGAAATAAAAAGTATTAAAAAAAAATATATATATACACCTACATTTAAAAATATATATATTTTTTTTACTATTTTGGGCCAGTTTACCTTTGATAATAAAATGAAATTCAGGAGTTATCCATTACAATTTACCACCAAATTTGTCCTGAAAAAATAAGGTATAATCCACCTGGATGCATAAAGTAGTTGTGCTGATATGTACAGTTTTACTAACACATGTCAAAGTTGCAAAATTGTGCTTAGGCATTAAGATTTGTTTTACCCTTAGGCGCAAAGGGGTTAATAGCTAGAAAGCCAACGCAATGGCCCCTGTCAAACACAGCAACATATAAAACCACCGATTAACTAATAAAAGATAACTGCACAAATCGATCAAGTGACAACTGGTGTAGAGAAGATTTATTATAGCGTGTAAATGTGAAGCCTTGTAGAAGATCTGCCTGTAGTGCTTAAAGTGGTTCTAAAGTCAGAAGATTTTTTATCTTCATGCATTCTATGCATGAAGATAAAAAACCTTCTGTGTGCAGCAGCCCCCCTCAGCCCCCCTAATAATTACCTGAGCCCCATCTTGATCCAGAGATGTAGCACAAGGGTCTCAGCTGTCCATGACTCTCCCTCCTTATTGGCGGCCAATCAAAGTCTGTGAGCCAATGAGAAGAGAAAGGGGCTGGGATGAGTTCCGGCTCTGTGTCTGAATGAACACAAGGAGCTGTGGCTCGGCTCAGGTGCTCCAATAGCAAGCTGCTTGCTGTGGGGGCACTCGGAAGGAGGGAGGGGCCAGGAGCGCCGGCAAGGGACAAAAAAAACAAGACTTTATTATCATGTTAAGCTTGCCTCCACAAGAATATGCTGGAATATCTTAAGCAGGGATGAGCCGAACACCCCCCTGTTCGGTTCGCACCAGAACATGCGAACAGGCAAAAAATTTGTTCGAACACGCGAACACCGTTAAAGTCTATGGGACATGAACAGTAATAATCAAAAGTGCTAATTTTAAAGGCTTATATGCAAGTTATTGTCATAAAAAGTGTTTGGGGACCTGGGTCCTGCCCCAGGGGACATGGATCAATGCAAAAACAAGTTTTAAAAACGGACGTTTTTTCAGGAGCAGTGATTTTAATAATGCTTAAAGTGAAACAATAAAGGTGTAATATCCCTTTAAATTTCGTACCTGGGGGTTGTCTATAGTATGCCTGTAAAGGGGCACATGTTTCCCGTGTTTAGAACAGTCTGACAGCAAAATGACATTTCAAAGGAAAAAAAGTCATTTAAAACTACTCGCAGCTATGAATGCATTGCCGGTCCGACAATACACATAGAAGTTCGTTGATAAAAACAGCATGGGAATTCCCCACAGGGGAACCCAAACCAAAATTAAAAAAAAAAAAAAATGACGTGGGGGGTCCCCCTAAGTTCCATACCAGGCCCTTCAGGTCTGGTATGGATATTAGGGGGAACCCTGGCCAAAATTAAAAAAAAAAAATGACATGGGGGTCCCCCTAAATTCCATATCAGGCCCTTCCGGTCTGGTATGGCTATTAAGGGGAACCCCGGCCAAAATTTAAAAAAAAAATGGCGTAGAGTCCCCCTCAAAATCTATACCAGACCCTTCAGGTCTGGTGTGGATTTTAAGGGGAACCCCGCTCCAAAATTAAAAAAAAAACGGCGTGGGGTCCCTCCAAAAATCCATACCAGACCCTTATCCGAGCACGCAACCTGGCAGGCCGCAGGAAAAGAGGGGGGACGAGAGAGCGCCCCCCCTTCCTGAACCATACCAGGCCACATGCCCTCAACATTGGGAGGGTGCTTTGGGGTAGCCCCCCAAAACACCTTGTCCAGATGTTGATGAGGACAAGGGCCTCATCCCCACAACCCTGACCGGTGGTTGTGGGGGTCTGCAGGCGGGGGGCTTATCGGAATCTGGAAGCCCCCTTTAACAAGGGGACCCCCAGATCCCGGCCCTCCCTCCTGTGTGAAATGGTAAGGGGATACAAAAGTACCCCTACCATTTCACAAAAAAACTGTCAAAAATGTTAAAAATGACAAGAGACAGTTTTTGACAATTCCTTTATTGAAATGCTTCTTCTTTCTTCTTTCTTCTATCTTCTATCCACCTTCATCTTCTTCTGATTCTTCTGGTTCTTCCTCCGGTGTTGTCGTCCAACATCTTCCTCCGCAGCGTCGGCTTCTTCTTCCCTTCTTCTCCTCGGGCCGCTCCGCATCCATGATGGCATGGAGGGAGGCTCCCGCTCTTCTTTTCATCTTCTCTTCATCTTCTTCTCTTCAGCTTCTTGTCTTCATCTTCTTTTTGGGCCGCTCCGCATCCATGATGGCATGGAGGGAGGCTCCCGCTGTGTGACGCTTCTCCTCTTCTGATGGTTCTTAAATAATGGGGGGGCGGGGCCACCTGGTGAACCCGCCCCCCTCTGACGCACGGTGACTTGACGGGACTTCCCTGTGGCATCACAGGGAATGCCACAGGGAAGTCCCATTATGTCCCCGTGCGTCAGAGGGGGGCGGGGTCACCGGGTGGCCCCACCCCCCCATTATTTAAGAACCGTCAGAAGAGAAGCGTCACACAGCGGGAGCCTCCCTCCATGCCATCATGGATGCGGAGCGGCCTGAAAAGAAGATGAAGAGAAGAAGCTGAAGAGAAGAAGATGAAGGGAAGAGCGGGAGCCTCCCTCCATGCCATCATGGATGCGGAGTGCCCCGAGGAGAAGAAGGGAAGAAGACGCCAACACCGCATGCTGGACGAGAACACCGGAGGAAGAACCAGAAGAACCAGAAGAAGAAGAAGATGGAGGAAGAAACCGAAGGAAGATAGAAGAAAGAAGAAGCATTTAAATAAATGAATTGTCAAAAACTGCCTCTTGTCATTTTTAACATTTTTGACAGTTTTTTAGTGAAATGGTAGGGGTACTTTTGTACCCTCTTACCATTTCACACAGGGGGAGGGCTGGGATCTGGGGGTCCCCTTGTTAAAGGGGGCTTCCAGATTCTGATAAGCCCCCCGCCCGCAGACCCCCACAACCACCGGCCAGGGTTGTGGGGATGAGGCCCTTGTCCTCATCAACATGGGGACAAGGTGTTTTGGGGGGCTACCCCAAAGCACCCTCCCAATGTTGAGGGCATGTGGCCTGGTACGGTTCAGGAGGGGGGGCTGCTCTCTCGTCCCCCGCTCTTTTCCTGTGGCCTGCCAGGATGCGTGCTCGGATAAGGGTCTGGTATGGATTTTTGGGGGGACCCCACGCCATTTTTTTTTTAAATTTTGGCGCGGGGTTCCCCTTAAAATCCACACCAGACCTGAAGGGTTTTTATTTTGGTTCGGGGTTCCCCTGTGGGGAATTCCCATGCCGTTTTTATCAATGAACTTTTATGTGTATTGTCGGACCAGCAATTCATTAATAGCTGCGAGTAGTTTAAATGACTTTTTTCCTTTGAAATGTCATTTTGCTGTCAGACTGTTCTAAACCCGGGAAATATGCGCGCCTTTACAGGCATACTATAGACACCCCCCAGGTATGAAATTTAAAGGGATGTTACACTTTTATTGTTTCACTTTAAGCATTATTAAAATCACTGCTCCCGAAAAAACGTCCGTTTTTAAAACTTTTTTTTGCATTGATCCATGTCCCCTGGGGCAGGACCCAGGTCCCCAAACACTTTTTATGACAATACCATGAATATAAGCCTTTAAAATTAGCACTTTTGATTTCTCCCATAGACTTTTAAAGGGTGTTCCGCGGCATTCGAATTTGCCGCGAACACCCCAAATTGTTCGCTGTTCGGCGAACTTGCGAACAGCCCATGTTCGAGTCGAACATGAGTTCAACTCAAACTCGAAGCTCATCCCTAATCTTAAGCATCTGAAGAATATAGGCAACATGTTCTGGAGGAAGTTTGGACGGCGACTTTTACTTAACCTCCCTGGCGGTATGATTATTTCAGATTTTAGGTGCTGAAAGCGGTACAATTATTTTGCACAGAAATATGGCGTTTCATATTGTAGGCCTGTAATTCTTAGGAATAGTTCACTTAAATCTGTCCAAACAAGAGTCTAGTAGACATCCCGGGTATGATAAAGTTTGAAAAACGAAATAAAAAATTATAATATAATAAATAACTATAAATAATTAAAACACATAATAATATAATAATAATAAAAATTATATAATAATGTAATCAAATCAAAAACACTGAAATTTGCACAGTTGCAGAATTTTAGCTTTTATTACTTTTAGTGTTTGATGACGGATCTCCCCACAAATCACTATCGCTCAATTCTGCAAGTGATTATAATTTATTATCGCTTTTTTCTAGCTGGTCTAAAACCACTTTTGATGTAAAGAGACAGTTTTGGTTGCTATGGACAATCTCCAGTTTCCTGGCAGAAAGAACAGTTTTATATATATAAAACTGCATGCAGGACACTGGGCAGACCACTAGGGACAAAGGGGATGTGTAGTTATTTGATACAGTACTGTAATCTGTAAGATTACAGTATGCTGTATCTATACTATGTGTTTCACTTTTGAATTTACCGCCGAACTCCGTCCCCGTGCGTCGCAACGCTCGCAGGGAACGGAGCTCGGCACTGTGAATCGAGCGAGACACAGCGGCTCGCTGATCACAGCGGGGAGACATCGCAGGAACCAGGGGACAAGGTAAGTAATCTCTTCCTGGATCCTGCGATGCAAGCCCGAGTCTGGGTCGGGGATACCGCTTTTGGTATGTAAAATCCACCCCGAGCCAGACTCGGGAATACCGCCAGGGGGGTTAATAGCCTGGGGCATTGCAAACATGGGGTTACATTTACTAAGGACAAATAGACTATGCTCTCTGTGAGTGCAGTTGCACTCATTTTCACCAAAGTTTAGTAAATGTGGTGAAGCTCTACTGATTTCCATCATCCAATCATGTGCAAGCAAAAATGCTGTTTTTTTTTTTTCCTTGCATCTGATCGGGTATTCATTACAGAGTGAAGTTTCACCACATTCACTAAGCAATGGGGAAAATTAGTGCAACCGCACTTGCAAAGTGCAAAGTCTATAAAAAATTAACCTTACAGTGTCTAACACACATTAGCCCGAAAACTTCTTCAATCCTCTTTAGCTGAGGTATTTTTTTTAGTATGATCCATTAATGAACAATATATAGTGCATATTGTGCATGTTTTCTTGGTTGAAGCCATAGCCACAGTGGTAAATTTGTATGTTTTAGGGTCAGAATTAAAATAAATAAGCTAGGAAGTAACCTCCACAATGCTAATGCCACATATTGGTAATTAATTATTGTTTAAGAAAGTATACATTTTATATCTGATTTTTTTGAAGTAACAGTTTTAACTACATACCCTGTTTCCCCGAAAATAAGACCTAACGTGATTGTCAGTGATGGCTGCAATATAAGCCCTACCCCCCAAATAAGCCCTACCTTGTTTCCCTGAAAATAAGCCCTAGCCTGAAAATAAGACCTACAAGGACTTTAACTAGGGCTTATTTGGGGGGTAGGGCTTATATTGCAGCCTTCACCGACAATCGCGCTAGGTCTTATTTTCGGGGAAACAGGGTAGCATATTGATTGTTATTGACATGGAGAAAACAATATTGGGGGAATTCATGAAGAGTACCTTAAACGTCCTTTAGAATTCCATTGGAGTGCAGCACCAAAAGTGTGGGTGCTTGCACCCAATTCATGTATGCATCCAGGGCTGCCATTAGTGGGGGACAGCCCATAACCAAGTAGGGGGCCTGGGTGTGCCAAGGGGCCCAGACCACAGTTCCCACCCTGGGCCATCTTTAATGTGGGGCAGCTGCTGTCAGAGTGGGCATGCTACCAAGATGCAGAGGAGGTTGGAGTGGTGGGTGGATCAGGGAGCAGTGATTGCCCACAGGCTCCAGTCAGGAACAACAGTGTGCACTGGGCTGTGCGGGGTGGGTGAGTCCAGTTTATGCCAGTGGAGGGCTCCGTGGAGGAGGAGGAAGGAGAGGGGGAGGTCAGGGCAGACTAGCCTCCCCCATTCTTTGTTGCAGCTACTGCCAGGGATGCTGGTGGAGAAGGGACACAGACTCAGCTAACCCTCCTGGCACCAGATCCTTTCCACCTACACCATCTGGAGGAGCCACTGCTAGACAAGTGAGAACTGGGAGGACTGGTGCTTTCCAAGGTGTGCATGACACTTGGCACTTCCCCCTCCTGTCCCACTGCCCCCCCACCTGTCCTGCTGCCCCCTCTTGTCATGCTGCCCCCTCCTGTCTTGCTGCCCCCCACCTGTCCCCCTGTCCCCTCCTGCCCGAGTTCTCTCCTGTCCACCTGCTCCACTGCTCCCCACCTGTCCCACTGCCCCCCTCCTGTCCCTCTACCCCCCACCTGTCCCACTACCCCATCCTGTGGTGGAAAAAGATGGGACTGAAGAGGCAGACATAGGAAGGAGGAGATGGCACTGGAGGAGGAGGACATGGAATGGAGTGAATGGGACTGCAGGAGTAGGAGTACATGGGAAGGAAGAGATGAGACTACAGGAGGAGGATGTGGGGTGGAGGAGATGGGACTGGAGGAAGAAGAGGAGATGGGATGGAGGAGATGGGACGGGAGGAGGAAGAGGACATGGGATAGAGGAGATGGGACGGGAGGAGGAAGAGGACATGGGATAGAGGAGATGGGACTGGAGAAAGAAGAGGACATGGAATAGAGGAGATGGGACAGTGGGCAGATTTGGTGGGATGACCAGTGGACAGGCCCTGTGGAATGTTGGTGGTCAGGCCCAGGGGGGTAAGGGAGGGAGCAGGCCTGAAGCTGTGTAAGTGGCCCCGAAATTTCTGATGGCTGCCCTGTATGCGTCACAGACAGGTACAGAAAGGGCTAGAAATGATGTCCTTTTAATGCTATTTGCCTGTTGAACAGAATTTCTTTTCACTTCCAATTCCTAAAACCAGCAGAACACTGTGGTTTGCATAACTATGTATTATACATTCCTATGCAGAATCCACTAAGTGACCAGCTACATTGCCCAAAGAAATAAAAAAAATGCACTCAAGAGTGGTGCAGGATGCTCAGTTCATAACAACATCCCAGGTATCACAGGAAGCAGAAGTGAAAAAAATCCCACCTGTCTTATTTCTGCCATGTGATGTTTTTGTCTACCTATAGGCACTGGTCAAGTTTTTGGCTAAAACTGTTTTCTGTCTTATGTATATGAGCATTTATATCAGATTAGTTTGTGAGTATAATCATTTTTAACTTCAATAAATGGTAACTGCAACTGTAAAATGTAATGCACGGGGCTGGTGGGCTTTTGTCACTTAGTATGACACGCATACCTGATTACCTATAGAAGCATGAAGCCAGCAAGAGTTTCTGCTGTTTGATGGTGATTATATATCTACAACTGACCCGCCCCCCCCTCCCCCACACTACAGCACTGAAGTGATCATGTTTCTGATTTCTTATGTACTTATTTACTGTTTTCTCTTTTTTTTCTGAATGAATAGTTGTACTATGTGCTACTTACTCATTCACCAAAGGGGATGGCTATCTTAGGGGCACCTAGTTTTAAAAAGGGTTTCCAGATTCCAAAAAGCCCCCCCCCCCTCCACAGACCTCCATATTTACTAGGCCAGGGGGACCCTATAATTTTTTTGTCGCCTTGAGGGATGTACTACATTTCCCTATTTGCTCCTTTTTCTAGAGTTTGGGGAATCACCAAATGTCCCCCCAAAACATATTTTGGGATCCATTTCTTACAAAGAAAACCAAGCTGGAATGAAAAACCCCAGCAATTTAAAATTTTCTTAGTAAATGTCACTTTGTACATTGTACATATCATACAGGAAAGCTGCTTTACAGGCAGGTTTAGGGAATCTCCCAAGCAAATTTTTTAAGGCAATTGTGCATTTGTAAACAAGATATTAAACACACTTCAGGTTGCGATAATAGCCAGGTGTGTTTAAATGTGTTAAGCCACTCAGGTGGAGGTGATTTGGGTTGCTGTAAAACCACCGGATCACTTGCACACCCCGCCAATGGTACCGCCCCCACACAATTGCCCCTATGTATTTTGGGCTTCTCTGTCTCACCTGCGGGCCCAGTTCTGGCATGGTGGGTGTTTATGGGTGGAATGGAAGGAGATCAGCTGACGGATATTTGCTGATCTCCCCACTGGTGAATGAATACAGAAACATTGTGTATTACAGCACTTCCCGGTTCTGCACTGTCATTCCCCATCTGATAAGGCCAGAGAAGCAGCTAATGGAGTTCCATCTGTGTTTCATTTTGATCATCCAAGGAAAAGACACAATAAATGTTACAGTTTCATTCTATACATGATTGCTTGGAGGCCAAAGGTACATGAAGGTAATTCTGACAGTTTCAGTGGGTACTGTACTTCTTTTGAATTAACAATACAACTTTAAAGCTTTACCAAATAATATCTAATACATAAAACAGCCCTAAGTATGTATTATTTTTGTTTTGTAAAACTAAGGGATTATTTAGAGAGCAGCGATACACAATTAGAGGGTATATACATAAATGAATACATGGGCTGTCTGAGATAAGCAAAGTTACTTGGGATAAACATCATCACTGTAAAGAAACACTGCTATACCTATTACAAAGTAAAATGGAAAAGATTTGAAAATCATTAAGGCTAAGTCTGTCTACAATATAGACACAAGTGAAAAATTAGGACTTAGAACTGTATTTGTAACATTTCCATTATTTTTTTAAGTATTTGTTCCCAGTATGACAAGGGTTAAGAATACTTTTAATAAATAGATCGGAAGCTAACATATTGTTTTAAAGTGAGTCTGTAGGCTCGGTGAAATAGATAAACAGTTGATAGCATAAACTGGTAACACACACCTTTTCTGAAAACTAAAGAATTACATACACTATATTGTCAAAAGTATTGGACCACCTGCCTTTACACGCACATGAAGGTTAATGGCATCCCATTCTTAGTCCGTAGGGTTCAATATTAAGTTGGCCCACCCTTTGCAGCTATAACAGCTTCAATTCCTCCAGCAAGGCTGTTCACAAGGTTTAGGAGTGTTTCTATGGGAATGTTTGACCATTCTTCCAAAAGCTAATTTGTGAGGTCTGTCTTGCAGTCTCCGCACTAATTCATCCCAAAGGTGATCTATCGGGTATGGTCAGGACTCTCTGCAACGTAGTCAAGTTCCTCAATCCCAAACTCGCTCATCCGTGTCTTTATGGACCATGCTTTGTGCACTCGTGTGCAGTCATGTTGGAACAGCAAGGGGCCATCCTCAAAATGTTCCCACAAAGTTAGTAGCATGAAATTGTCCAAAATGTCTTGTATGATGATCTCTTAAGAGTTCCCTTCACTGGAACTAAGGGGTCAGGCCCAACCCCTGAAAAACAACCCCCAACCATAATCCCCCCTCCACCAAATGATTTGGACCAGTGCGCAAAGCAAGGTCCATAAAGACATAGATGAGCAAGTTTGGGGTGGAGGAACTTGACTGGCCTGCACAAAGTCCTGACCTCAGCCTGCTAGAACACCTTTGGGATGAATTAGAGCGGAGACTGCGAGCCAGGTCTTCTGGTCCAACATCAGTGCCTGACCTCACAAATATGGTTCTGGAAGAATGATCACACATTTCCATAGACACACTCCTAAACCTTATGGACAGGCTTCCAAGAAGAGTTGAAGCTGTTATAGCTGCAAAGGGTGGGCCGACTCAATATTGAACCCTACGGCCTAAGACTGGGATCCTATTAAAATTCATGTGCGTGTAAAGGCAGGTGTCCCAATACTTTTGACAACATAGTGTAGATTGGTGTGCTCCTGGTCTGCATTCTACATTCAGATGGCCATATAGCAGCGGCCAGGGACAGCCGGTGGTTGTAAACACTTCTTGTGTACACTGTATGTCAGGGGTAGGCAACCTGGCCCTCCAGCTGTCGTGAAACTATAACTCCCATCATGCCTTTGCCTCTAGGAGTCATGCCTGTGATTGTTAGGGTCTTGAAATGTCTCATGGGACTTGTAGTTTGAAAACAACTGGAGGGCCGAGGTTGCCTACCCCTGCTGTATGTGAATACTTGCTGCTTTAAGAAGAGGCTGTCAGACTTGTACTCTGTACAAATCTATGGAAGGTGCTGCCACTGTTCGCATTTACCAGCTCCTGCAAATAGAGCCTCTGACCTACCCTGGTCAGTGTTTCTGTGGCATTCTAACCACCTACAAACTGACCACAGCTAATCATCCAGTTAGTATGAAGTTATAACACGGAGTGTTGCTGCATCCAGATGTAGCAGTTATTCCTCCCTGAACACAGCAAACTATCTGCTGCTGTTCAGCCATCTAAATTTAGCCATATACCTAATTTTTCTAATTTAACTGGACTGTTGTAACATTTTTATTAAACTCATTGGTGTGAAATTAAATATTCAGTTCTTCTTTGTAACAAATAACATCCTTTGACAAAATCAGATTGATACTAATACAATACTTACCTGGCACACAACAGCAGACATGAATGGTGTAACATTCTTTCCTAATGCTTTGGAAAAAATATTTTTACAGCGTTTAGGGCCAGTATGATAAAAAAAAAAAAATAAAGAAAACATATTCTTGGACACAACTTGCTTTCCTCTTGGGTACAAAGCAAGAACACTTGAACCTTAAAAAAAAAAACATGTATTTAAATTCACAGTAGTTGCTTTTTCTGCATGGCATATTTCAGTTGTATGTCATTATTGCTAGAAAAATTAAGTGTGCTAAAATGACTGGCATTACCTTCACGGTAGAAAATATGTGCTCTACTACGGGAAAATCTTTACAGGAAACCAAAAGACATTTTTTAAATGTCTAAGCTATCCTGGTAAAAATGGAAAACAGTCTTGTACATCTGATCTGCTTTCTGGATCCTGGAAATAAATTGTCGAAGCATGACTTACTGGGAGTTGTTCAGAAAGTAAAAAATGCAAAACAGTCTGCTGGCTAAGTTTAAGTGTTTAAGATCAGTCTGATTCTTGCTGTAAAATGATTACATTTTTCTGAACAGAGGTTCTGGTTCCAAAGTTCATAACTTGATATTGACATCCTCCCTTTCTTTTGTATTCATATTACTGTATAGAAGAAGCAGTAGGCAAGGAGATGCAGATGTCATTTGTACTATAGTGAACTGACATCAGAGACCTTCTGTATCATTGCATCCTTATTAAGAACTGGAACTATTTCCTCTCAGTTCCCAATAACATTCAAGCCTGCCCTAAAAGTAGGAACATATTGATACATCAGGTCTTATGCACTGCATATTAAGCTAGTCTATGCACCGATTGTTCCATATGCTGGTCATTTTATAAGTTCTTTATGTTTTGTATGTGATCTATTTACCTACAGCAGAGTGTTTAATCTGTTTGATCACATATGTATGTATTATGCCAAAACTTTCTTTTTTAATTTTGGATAAAGTAAGAGAAAGGTTAAAACTGCTGTCAGTTTTTTTTTATTTGTCATCTGGGTCTCATTAAGGAAATGTCCCTTTACTTCTTGTCCTGTAGACTCAACAGGAAGTGAGAGGATATCATTCCAATATGGGAGAAATCCCGTTAGACAGTTGTCACAGGAACAAGTAAACCCATTGGAAGATTTCCCTGCTCTTCCTCTAGCTCTTCCCATCCAAAAATCTAAATTTTGGATCTATACATTTTTTTTCGAGTGACATTGCTGATTGGGACAATTAAGATGGCTATACACTAGTAAAATGTAATTAGAAATGTTTAGTTTTAGGAATGTTTGTTCACTCTCTAATCATTAGTGGTGTCAAATCGACATAGGATTTGAGCCACAGTGATGAGAAAATGGAATGGAAAGTTTTTCTTGAACAAATTAATTTCTAATCCTGTATATGGTTTCGTTTGATAAGGTCCATTCATTCCAAAATTAAACTTAAAAGCAATGAAAGTTTGAAGTTTTAAACAACATTTGTTAGGCTGTCAAATGTACTGAGAATTTGGGCATTTTCCTATGAATGTTTGTACAAATGAAAATCTACAAGTGTTTTGCCAGCTTTAGAGAATAAATCTCCCTAATGGGGACACAGACATCAATGTAAACCTAATAGTGGTTCTATCCCCTTACCACTCTAACCAAATAAAATAAAAAAAAAAAAGGTTTGCCTTCACTTATCCTTTAATATTGTTTAGGTGTTCTACATGTAGTGCCAACATGATTTTAAAGGGTTGGTTGTTTGTTATTGACCATTATTGTCAGACTTTGGATGATGTATTGTTATATAAGTTTACAATTACAACATTTTCTTTGTACAGTTTTCATGAATTTTGTATATTGGGCAGTGTGGTGGCCCAACAGTTACCTATAACAAACTATAACAAACTTTTAGTTCTGTTTAAACCTAGCTTACAAATATGACTGCACAATTGTGAGCTTCTCTTTGGCAGGGACTATTACAAACAGCTTAGTGTGCTCTTTAAAGAACTACACATAAAAAATGTAGGGTGGCAGGGATGTTGAAGGGCAAAAACACACACATGATTATGACACTACTCACCAGTTGTGCAGCCATGCGGCTGGATTGGTCTCGTAAAGAAATGGCAATAGCTCCCATGGGTCTCTGCTGCCATCGCCTGGCCCTACCTGTCGGCCCTTCCTTGCTCTTTGCTTAATTGAGCACATGTGTATCACACAATATGTGTTTTTAATAATTTCTCACAGGCTTTATCCTTACATGTGATCCTTTACAATACTCCTGAGTGTTGTTCCAGGACTGTCCCTGAAGAAGAGCTTCAGTCTTGAAATGTGTTGGACATTATAAATACACTCTCTGGCCCATAATCAATTCCACAGCCTATGCTATATTAAGGGGTTCTGCCTTACATCATATGGTCAACTGGCTCTGTTTGAGCCTTTGGTTATTGTTTACATCTTAATTATGAGCCTGTATTTTCTATGTGTTTTTACCTAAATACATGCTCCTTTTTATAATCATGTGTGTGTTTTTGCCCTTTAACATATGTGCCACCCTACATTTTTTGACCTATATTTCCTCTGGGATGGGCACTGAATGATCTCCAGTCACACCATTTTATATTTGAGACAAAGAACTACACAACGGGGTTGAGTTACTAAAGGCAGATAGACTTACTTTGCAAAGTGCAGTTGCTCCAAAGCTTAGTAAATGAGCAGAAACTCTGCTGACTTCTATCGTCCAAACATGTACAAGCAAAAATGCTATTTTTTATTTTCCTTGCATGTGATAGGGTGTTCTTTGCAAAGTGAAGCTTTAGCTCATTTACTGAGCTCTGGAGCAACTGTACTTGCAGAGTATAACTGCACTTTGAAAAGTGAACAGCCTATTCACCTTTGGTAAATCAACCACAGTGCATACTAGGTTTTTTATAAATGTATTTATTTACAGTACATATGAATACATTCTCACTCTAATGGCCATCTGTATATATGGAGCAGTGTATTCAGAATGTCTGCTGTTGAGATATAAATAGTAAACTATTTGTTTTCAGTTAGTCTGAGAAGATTGATTGGCAAACATAAGAAGTGCCAAAAAATGCAATCGTCCTAGACTGCTGGTAGGCAGGAAGCATACACTGCATATGAAATGAGCATATATGGCTGCCTCCATGTACAGATATAATTAATTTCAATAAAAATGTAAGAATAAATAGGTTTTTATAAAGAATTGGCACATAAAAATAAAATTCTATCTTTAAATCTTAAACCATTAAACAAGCTGTAAATTTCTTTTAAATGGTCTCTTGTTGTGAAGCTCCAAGGCAGCTAATTGATAACACACGCAATACATGTAGAATGGTAAAAATATTTTATTAATGCTAGTCTTCTTTGCCTAGACTAAACCACTTGTTTTCAGCATCCAGATGTGTCACTTGTTTCATAACAGCAGGTTCATGATATAACTCTTTTGTTCTGATTGTCAGCTTGTGTATAATCCTCACAAAAGTAGTTTTAATGTTTTTCGGGCCTCGGTTCAGAGGAACATTCAGTAAGTAAGCAAACAGGTTTCATGGATTATTTTACTTTCAGCTGAAACAGTTGGCTTGCCAAGTCATCCTTTCTCAAAATCAATTTAACTGTACGTATAGAAAAGCTAATCATAACAATAAAGCCGGATTACATTCTAACCAGGTGCACTATATTGCTTTCCATGCATGCTTTTGAGATTATGGTTGTTTGGTTGAGTTAAGATTTGTTTCTTTTCTAGGATTCAATTGAACCTTTTCAGGCTTCTGTGCATATTGCCACCTCACGCATACTTGAGCTGCTCTGTCTGACTTGAAGTAAAGGAAAAACTGAAGCAGTGCTGAATACAGTGTTAATAACATTCTCGCAATTATACTGTTGTATAAAGCAGATGCAAGCCTACCTTTTTGGTTGAATGAAGAGATTTCTAATTGTCCAGTTCCTGTTTGTACTTGTGTGCATAGGTCATCACCAAGTCCACTTTCATTGGATCTGCCTATTTCCCAGCTGTGAGCATCAAGAGACCTAGTACGCTCTGATTTGCAAGCTCGAGTAAGAAATGTAGTTTTCCCTAAAAAAAAATGTTTATATGATAGATTTGGATTTTTTTTTCTTTTTATACCGAGCTCACTTGAATTATATTCTGGCTACCGAATGATGGTGTGTCTTCTGATTCACTTCCAGGAGAAAATCATTTCTTTGTTTCCTAGCAGTAAGACTTTCTTTTTTGAGAAGTGGAAGGGGAATTGGATTTTCATTCATCTGATCCCATGTGTTAAATTAAGGAAGCCTATGACATTTATTTTGGCAGTGACTTTATTCTGGGTTTGGATCAGCATGGCTTGGAAAATGCATTCCTAAGTGTTTCTAATTAATAAATCAAAATAATTTATATGTCCTGCAAAAATATGACAGTAAGGTTATTTCATCTTCTTCTGTTTATTAGTCTATTCCTTTTGTTTCTTTTCTCCTCCTGTTGAATTTCCCATTATAATTTGTATATCTTTTTTAATGTTTTTTTGCCTCCAACACAAATAAAATAACATTTAGACCTAATTTAGTTTTTCTTGGTGTTTTTTTTTTTTTTTTATCAGTACTCTTTTAAGAGTAACCGAGGAATGGCTAGCTTTTGTTTAAATGTTTTTGGCTGTGAATTAAATTATTAAAAATAATTGTTGTAGGTGCATATTAATTCATTTTAAGAGATCTTAAATCACTGCAAATTTGCAAAACAACTCTGAAGAAATTACACTTTGCTACAATGTAAAGTAGTGAGTCTACAGCTTGTATAACAGTGTAAATTTGCTGTCCTCTCAAAATAATTCAACACACAGACATTATTGTCTAAACTGCTGGGAACAAAAGTGAGTACACCCCTAAGGGAAAATGTCCAAATTGGGCCCAATTAACCACTTTCCCTCCCCGGTGTCAAATGACTCGTTAGTGTTACAAGGTCTCAGGTGTGAATGGGGAGCAGGTGTGTTAAATTTGGTGTTATCGCTCTCAGTCTCTCATACTGGTAACTGGAAGTTCAACATGGCACCTCATGGCAAAGAACTCTCTGAGGATCTGAAAAAAAGGATTGTTGCTCTACATGAAGATGGCCTAGGCTATAAGAAGATTGCCAAGACCCTGAATCTGAGCTGCAGCATGGTGGCCAAGAACATACAGTGGTTTAATAGGACAGTTTCCACTCAGAACAGGCCTCACCATGGTTGACCAAAGAAGTTGAGTTCATGTTCTCAGCATCATAGGTTGAAAGGGGTGGGGGGTCAGCCTTTCAGTGCTCAGACCATACTCTGCACGCTGCATCAAATTGGTCTGCATGGCTGTCGTCCCAGAAGGAAGCCTCTTCTAAAGAAAAATGATGCACAAGAAAGCCTGCAAACAGTTTGCTGAAGACAAGCAGACTAAGGACATAGATTACTGGAACCATGTTGTGCGGTCTGATGAGACCAAGATAAACTTATTTGGTTTGGATGGTGTCAAGTGTGTGGCGGCAACCAGGTGAGGAGTACAAAGACAAGTGTGTCTTGCCTACAGTCAAGCATGGTTGTGGGAGTGTCATGGTCTGGGGCTGCATGAGTGCTGCCGACACTGGGGAGCTACAGTTCATGGAGGGAACTATGAATGCCAACATGTACTGTGACATACAGTACTGAAGCAGAGCATGATCCCCTCCCTTCAGAGACTGGGCTGCAGGGCAGTATTCCAACATGATAATGACCCCAAACACACCTCCAAGATGACCACTGCCTTGCTAAAGAAGCTGAGGGTAAAGGTGATGGACTGTCCAAGCATATCTCCAGACCTAAACCCTGTTGAGCAGCTGTGGGGCATCCTAAAATGGAAGGTGGAGGAGTGCAAGGTCTCTAACATTCACCAGCTCTGTGATGTAGTCATGGAGGAGTGGAAGAGGACTCCAGTGGCAACCTGTGAAGCTCTGGTGAACTCCATGCCCAAGAGGGTTAAGGCACTGCTGGGAAATAATGGCCACAGAAAATATTGACACTTTGGGCCCAATTTGGACATTTCCACTTAGGGGTGTACTCACATTTGTTGCCAGCGGTTTAGACATCAATGGCTGTGTGTTGAGTTATTTTGAGGGGACAGCAAATTTACACTGTTATACAAGCTGTACACTCACTACTTTACATTATAGCAAAGTGTAATTTCTTCAGTGTTGTCACATGAAAAGATATATTAAAATATTTACAAAAATGTGAGAGGTGTACTCACTTTTGTTAGACACTGTATATATATTGTACGCTTAGGTTGAAATACGAGCAGTATTTCCATCTAGTCATTATGTGTAAAATAGAATCCTATGACTTCAAATTAGGTTTCCTAATAAACCCAAATTTTTCTGAGAATGGACAGAGGTCCCCAGAATATGCCGGATATGACACACATATCAGAGGGCCATATCACACATCTTGGGGTGAGTAGGGAACTGCAACACATGTTTGAGAGTGGGTAAAGGATAGCACCGTACATGTCCAATGATAATTCCCACCATGTACATGCTTATGTTTACTTTAGCGGGCTAACTGGCTGCTGAGATTTTGTTGTAATAGAAAAAGAACTAAATCTGGGTACACACACACCCATCAGATTGAATAAAAAAGAAACTGACAGAGTCGTACATCAACATAAGCGATGTTGATGCAGGGATCTCTCCCACTGAGACATTGTATTCTGACAGGAGGACACCACCAGAATACACGGATCACCATTCACAGCAATTGGCTGCAAGTGCAAATTGAATGCTGGTTTTCCAGCAAGACAGAAGTTAGGCCGCCTTCTGTTGAACCGGCCGATTTTTGACCCATGTGAGCCGGGCTTAGGATTTCTGTCCCTCGGTTATGAACTTCAAATACAAATTTGAGGGTTAGGGGGGTTAGGGCCGGGACACCCTTAAGTGGTTGCAATTTCAATAGGCAGACTCAGAGACTTCAATAGAAAGACATCCATACAGGGAAAAGCCCCAGCAAGGTGCCACTTCTGCACGTGCAGGTTTGCTGTCTCCTATGGCAATAGTATTTAACAGTTCCTAACGCAAAGTTCAACAGTTCTTTCAGCCTCACTACAATGTCCACTTGTAATTCTTTAGCCCCTTGAGCTCCTAGTCTTTCACTGGACTCTCTGATTCACTGACTCTGAATCCTGTAAGCTCATCAAGGCTTTTGCGGTGGTATCTCCCTCAAGCGTCACCCACGCTTCCCTGCTGGGTCCCTAGCTTGGCACTTCAGATACCTCTCAATCTTCACCCCCACTGACTGGCTCGGTGCCTAGCTTGACACACAAGGCTGCTCTGCAAGTGTCACCTCCGCTGGTTGGGTCCCTGACTTGATCACCGCCTGAAGTTTCCTGATTCTCTGCCGTGCCCCTTCGGTGAGAATGTTACTCTGGTACTTGCGTCAGTTAATTACTGTGGTCCCTGGTAAAGGCGGCTGGTCCCTTAGTGGAGACAACTTCCCTTCTACCTCTGGCCGCGACAGGTTCTCCGGCCGGCAGAACCATCACTTTTGGTTGGACTGCAAGCCGCAATCTCAACCCTGTGCTGCCCTCATACTTCTGGATAGGCCCTCACACAGCCTGACAGCCAGATGTCCCCAGTATAGGCCCAATCTCCGGCCTAGCTGCCCAGGGCGTACGACACCCACCCACCCACCCAGACAGCGGTCCAGGTGCCACAGAACATAGATCACCTGATCTCACTCGAATATATTGGCTCTCCCAGCAGGCCAAGGGATTCAAGAAAGCCCCTGCCGAATAGCTGAGATACCCCATATACCCATAACCTGACCTTTGGGTTGCCTTTCTCATATACTGTACCACCAAGTACCCAGTCACCTCGTGGTAGAAGAGAAAAGCGCAACATGGCCAAACTTAGGGAGAAATAAATAGATCTCTATCAATCAACCAAGATAAATACTCTTGGCCAGTAAATTTGCGAGGAGCTCCCTGACTAAACCCCAGGGCACTACATGAATATAAAAATTAGTTTAAAAGTAGGTGTAACATTTTTGTCTCTTTCTATTTCTTCTCAATTCTGAACTCAGCAAAAGGTGGAGGCCATTGCAGAGCATATTGAATATTAGTAAAGGATGAGTATCAGGGACATAATGGGGGAAAAAATTATGTTTAATGTATTAAATCTATACCTTTTGAAGTAGACACGTGATCAGAGATTTGATTCCACATAGCTCAAAGATCTCTCCATGAAGATCAAATGCTTTTTCATTTCATATATATATATATATATATATATATATATATATATATACTGCAAATCTGGAACAAATGTAGCATTGAGTATGGAGAGACATAGAAGAAAATTTGCTATGTATACATATCTTAATTTCACAGCCAGTTGGCTGAGAAGTTCTGGTCTTAAACAAGGCACACAGATAAGAAAATAAATACTCTGGTGCATGGTAAAATTGTTTATTGCTGCTTATAATAGTATCACTACCCATAAAGTGCAGTATAGTTTCTCACATGACTGGTTTGCCAATGTTATCAAAAAGACAAAAAAATTTAAAACAATGGCACAAACAATTGTTATAGAAATAATAAGAATGTGCTTATTATGCAGTAACTGAGCATAAAACTTGAACAGAGAATATCACTTTTTATATTCAAATCAATATTTATAAGAAATGTGAAAAATAAAATGTTACATTTCCCTGTCAAAAGATTTTATTAAGTGTACAAGAAAATACATAACAAATAAAAGTAGTAAGCATATTACAATAAAGGGAAAAAAAAAAAGTTCAGAGTATTATTGGATATTAACATGGAGTATAAAGAATAATAACTGGATATAACCTGATGGAGGTGTAAAAGAACTATGAATGATCCGTTTGAGCTTATAGTTGAATCAAAGATTGCACAAATGTCAGCTGCATAGGTTATATCTGAGATGTCTAAAAAGGTATAATATTATAAAAAGAGAGCTTTAAAAGTATAAAAGAAGTAAGGGGGAAAGAAAGGAGAGAAAGAAACAATGACAAAAGAAGGGGGGCCCACAAGGTTAAATCGAGAACCATCTTGAAGGTTGGCATGTTCATTGTGCGTTGTCTTAAGTCTTCCCAAGACAGCTACCATGGCATTAGAACAGTTTCGTCAAAGGTATGTGGCAGGTAATGTGTTATCCATGGGTTCCATAGTTTTTTAAATCTGGAAACCTGATCATTATCTATAGCCATCATTTTAGCGTGAATCATGGTGTTATTCATCCTGTTTTTTGCTTCAGCTACTACCAATGACGGGGATCTCCATGCTTTTGCTATGGTTTGTTTAGCTGCTGTTAGAAGTAGAACAAACAATTTAAATTGGATCATCGTTAAACATTCTGGCTTCAGATTGAGTAAGGCAGTAGAAGGATCAGGCTGTATGCAAAAAAACAAACATCTTGGACGCCATTATAAAAATGTCCTTCCAAAAAGTTTGTGCTATTGGGCATGTCCACCAAATGTGTAGGTGTGTACCCAATTCTGAGCAGCCACGACAACATTGTGCGGAGCAAGTTGGTACATATTTAGCTACCCTAGCTGGTACAAGGTACCATCTTGTTAATACTTTATAATTAGCTTCCACCTCAATAATATTGGGGGAGGCTGCTTTAGTTGTTAACCAAATTTGGTTCCAATCTGTGTTGTCAAGTGTGCATTCCAGGTCCACCTCCCATTTACGGACATAGGATGGCCTATCCAGGTCAGGTTTGACTATCAATTGACAGTAAAGAGAGGAAATTATACCTTTACTGTGTGGATCTTTTCTACAGATAGATTCAAAACTAGTAAAGTGGGTTAAGGAAGTATCAGAATTTATGAGTGGAGTGAAAAAGTTTTTCATTTGCAGGTACCGGAATAATTCAGAATGGGGTAAACCGTAAGTTTCGCAAAGGGTTGGGAAGGGGATAAAAGATGTAGAAGTAACGAATGTATGCATAGTCGAGATTTTTAAGAGACTGCCAAGCTCGGAAGGATTTGGGAGAGATCCATGCAGGATAAAAAGCGGGATTTTTTAGAAAGGAGAGAAGGGGATTATGAGGCGATTGTAATCAGTGTTTAAATTTGAATCTGTCCCATAGAGAAATAAAATGTTTGGTGATAGGATTGCGTAAGCTTTTGCGGTCTTTTGGGGGAAGCCAAAGCAGATTAGAGATCGATAAGGGATCACATTCGGCAGCTTCAATCGACACCCATAAGGGAATTTCTCGTTGTGTGTGGTATTTAGATAAGCTAGCAATATGTGCTGCCCTATAATAAGTTGCAAAATTAGGAAAGCCTAGACCTCCGTGTGTTTTGGAAAGATAAAGTGTGTGCAAGGGTATACGTGGTTTAGAAGGCCCCCATACGTATGATGTGGCTTTTTTCTATATTAGTCTAATATAATAAGCAGGAATTGAAATTGGTAACACTCTGAATAAATATAGTAGTTTAGGTAGGATCGTCATTTTTATTGCATTAATTTTACCGAACCATGATAACGGGAGGTGAGTCCAGGTTTTCAATAGATTTGTCACACTTTTCAAAGTCGGCAGATAATTGCCTGAAAAAAGATCTGATATAGATGCAGTAAGATGAATCCCTAAAGATGGGATAGATTTTTCCACCCAGGTAAAAGGAAGACCTGCTTTTGCTGAGTTTAGTTCCAAATTGGAAAGAGATATGTTTAGTGCTATGCATTTTTTGGGGTTGATTGATAAGCCAGAAAAAGCAGCAAACCTATTGAAGATGGGGAGAAGGTTTGGGCCTGAGACTTGTGGGGATGATAGAAATAAGAGGATATCATCTGCGAACAAACACAATTTATGTTGATATCCTCCTAGTTCTATTCCAGTAATTGTGGGATCAGATCTGATCGAATGGGCAAGTGGTTCTATAAGAAGGGCAAATAGGAGGGGAGAGAGTGGACATCCTTGTCTTGTGCCTCTTTCAATATTGAAGGGATCAGATTTATAAACTGCGTATTTGATGCATGCTTTTGGTTTATTGTACAAAGCAGTGATCCAAGTTATAAAGTTAGGGCCAAAGCCCCACTTTTGAAGTGAATATTGTAAATAAGGCCAGGAAATGGAGTCAAAGGCTTTCCTAATATCAAGGGTTATAAATCAAGAAGGAAGGGTTTTAGCAATGTGAGGCAAAAGGAACGCTCGACGTACATTGTCGCCTGCTTGACGTGTTGGCATAAAGCCTACTTGATCACGATTTATAAGATTACCTATGACTCCATTTAGGCGAGCCGCTAAGATTTTTGCTAATAATTTGATATCTAGGTTTAATATGGAAATGGGACGATAATTTGTACAGGATGTGTCATCAGTATGGGATTTAGGAATCATACAAATGGTTGCCATTAATTATTCCTGTCTAAAAGACTTACCCTCTAGTAAGACATTAAAGGCATCAGCCAAAATAGGGGAGAGAATGTCCATGAAGGTACGATAGTATAAGGCAGAATAACCATCAGGGCCTGGTCTGTTGTTTATTTTGAGGTCTTTAATGGCTTTTGTTACATCGTATACCGTAATGGGTGCTTCAAGTAAAGTCTTTTGGATATTAGTTATCTCAGGTAGAGTGATATTAGAGAAGAAAGCATCTGCCTCAGCGGGATTAAATTTGTTTATTGACGAGTATAGAGAGGCTAAATGTGAGCAAAATTTATGAACAATTTTAATAGGGTTACTAGTGTATGTGTTAGTGGACAATTTAAGTCTAATCTGTTTAAAAGATTTATTTATTGACTTTAGTGTACCAGATTTATTGGATTTCATGTAAAAGTCATGACGAGATCGGTGTAAAAATTTGTCAGCGGATACTGTGAGGAATAAGTCGTATTCCAAACGGGCTTTTTCTAAGCGAATTTTCGCATCTGAGGTAGGATTATCTTGGAAGGCTATAAAGGAAGAGTTAAACTCAGTATCTAGTTTCCTTGCAAGGTTCCTTCGTTCCCGTTTGAATAACACAGATTGAAGTGTACCACGCAACACAGGTTTGTGCGCCTCCCACAGTGTAATTGGGGAAATGTCAGGACTTGTGTTGTGTATTAAATATTCTTTTAGGGCTTTTCAATTAATAGACAATGCGATGAGTTTTTAAGTAAAATATCTGGGAGGTACCAAGTGTTATCATGTGATTTGGGAATAGTGGAAGTGATGGTAGTAAAAACTGCGTTATGGTCAGACCATGGAATGGGGATTATATTTGATGTAGGTATTTCTGGAATTTTACCTTTAGTTAGAAATATGTGGTCAATGCAAGTGAATGTTTGGTGAGGATACGAGTAATAAGTGTATTTCCTTTTTTATGGATTGCATTCTCTCCAAGAGTCTACCTGTTTGTGTTTGGAAAGGAGCTGGGGGAGAGACATCTTAGTTGGACTTCGAGGAGGGATAGATGGTGATTTGTCCAGAAATGGGAGGAGGACCTGATTGGAATCACCACACACAACTAGTGTTCCAATCTTGTGTGTGGACACCACTTGCAAAAGATGTGAGAAAAAAGGTGTGGGATGTTTGTTGGGCGCATAATATGAGACAACCGTGATCGCTGTATCCAAAATATATCCCAGGAGAATTAAGTATCGCCCTTCAGGGTCTTTGATTTCAGAATGAAGTATAAATGGTGTGGAGCGGTGAAAGGCTATAAGAGTTCCACGCTGCTTGGTATCAGCTGAAGCTGTGAATATTTGTGGATAAAAGGAGCTAAAGAATTTAGGAGTAGAGTTAACTGTGAAGTGTGTTTCTTGTAAGCACACAATGTGTGCTTTCTTCGCATGAAATGTAAGAAAAGCCTTGGTACGCTTCTGCGGTACATTAAGACCCTGAACATTCAGGGATAAAATGTTTAATGGTGCCATGAGAACTGAGTCAGGAAATGGTACTCACCAACCTTCAGAGAATTATGGTTGAAGGGGATGACCTGTGTGGACATGAAGAAAAGCAAGGAGGAGGGAGATCCAGGATAGAATGAAGTGAAGAAAAAACAAGAAATATATGAAATTATAAAATATGCTTTTAAAATAATTTTGTAGAAAAATTCAAAAATTACCCGTGATAGGGGGTATGACTCCCCTTCAAGGGATAGAGGGCCTACGTCAACCACCCACATATAATGTGTGGGAAGCCGAGGAGGGCTAAGTGGGGCACACGAAACATCCGCGTGCGGGAGAACTGCCAAAGAGGAAAAAAAAAAACATCATAAAGATGTATAATTAAAGCCCGTAAGGCATAATAATGTTGATCTAAATGCTCAGAATTTTAAAAGGGGAGGAAAAAAAAAACTGGGTGATATAAAGGATGATAACCAATTATAAGTTTAAACTCTCAAATATAAGGAGGGGAGAAACTATAGAAAGACTTTAGGGGGAGGAAATAAGGGAAAATGGTTGTTAGAAAGGGAAAAGTGAACATTTAGAGCTATAACAAACTCAGTACTTAGGTAGTGAATCTGACTAGAATATGCTTAAGAAAACATTTGGGATACAACTAGGTATCACAAAACTGGCTTAATAATCATGTCTGAGTATAAGCAAACAAATAAAAAACCTTATGAGAGAAATATAACTGGGACCAGAGTCCAAAAAATTAGCTTAGTCCTTAACTTAGAAGTTTAAATAAGGATATGCAAATTATAACAAATAAATTTAAAATAAGAGGCTGTGACCCAATGTTTTATAATAAAGGACATACTATTAAGTATGTATTTAGTCATTGGGAACAAAAGGAGGCATAAACTTCATACATACACATATATACACATTAAAATAAATAAATAAAAATAAAATAATAATAATAATTAATAAAGCAGAGATTATTCAAGAATTGCTTCTAGGTTGTAGTTATGGGAAAGAGAACTATTGAGGTATCTCATCAGTCCATGGAATCTTCGTGGTCCTGAGGTGGAGAGGCAAAGCGACCCCTCTTGTGGAGATGATGTTTTCCAGTTTGAGATGAATTGCATGGAGAGGAAGATTAAGCTGAAGCTGTTCTTCTACGTGAGGTAGAAGCGTTGGGCAGGTCAGCCAGGTTATCTACCAGATGTAGGTCTTGAAGGGCTTGCTGAAGTTCTTCTGGTGATCTGCAGGTGCGTTTGGAACCCTGATGACTGAAGCGAATGGAAAATGGGAAACCCCATTGATAAGTGATGTTGTGACGCTGCAGTTCTATTAGTTGGGGTTTCATAACACGTCTTTTGGAAATAGTGAGTTGGGAGAGGTCTGCAAATAGCTGGTAGTTATGACCCTGAAATGTTAAAGCATCTTTCCCTCTTGCTGCGGCCAGAAGTTGTTCTTTTGTTTTAAAATAATGAAATTTAGCGATAATATGTCGTGGAGGGCCATCTATTTTTTTGGGCATAACTCTGGACTCTGTTCATTTCCAGGCGTTCAAGTGGTATACCTGGCTTCAGTTCCTGAAATAGTGCTGTTATGTAAGATTGCAGATCTGTGATTGTTTCAGGTATACCCCTGATTCGCAAATTAGATCTTCTGGCACGGTTTTCATAATCCTCTAATCTTGTTTGCAGTGTTAAGTTCTCTTCCTTGAGGTATTCTATTTCTGTCACATAGTCCTGAGCAGAGTTTTCAATCACCTCAACCCTATGTTCCAGTGCGAGTTCCTAATTCCCTTATTTCTTTAGTTAGGCTATTTGTTATGTGTTCAGAGGTCTGCTTTAATGGTTTTTGTAGCATTTTTTCAAATTGTTTCATTATGCTTGGGGAAACAGGAGCTTCTTGTAAAGATTCCTGTGTGAAAAATAATTCAGTGTCTGACTCCTCTGGGGACACAGGCTTCAGGTATTTAGGCTTGTGAGAGCGCTCTGAGGTAACGGCAGCTGAGGGGAGAGATGTCATTCTAGCCGCAGTGTGGGACTGTGTATTGCCGCCTGAGGTATTTTTAACTTTTGTTCGGGTCCCCTACAGTACCATTTTCATTCCCAGATGGTGTTACAAATATTTAGAAATGAATGAGAAGTGTCGGGATTCGGAAATGCCAATGGGCTGTCTGTAAATGACGGCTTTTCTCCCGTCATGGAGCGGAGCTCTAACAAAGCATTACCGTTCCGTCAGGCTTTCAATGCAAGATGAGCTGTCGTAGTGGTGTGTACAAGTTGGTCCACCTAACAACTCGCCCCCTTTACTCTTTCAATGCTATTTTAATATTGTGGGGGGTTGTTTGGGAATTCTACTGTGTGCGGTGCAAAGAAAACTTTGGACGCTAATTGGACTCCGCTGTGTAAACTTTGTAATTATCATTGATGCTTAAGGAGTAAATCCATGGAGTGTGCTTTGTTATGATTAAGCACTGTCAGCTTGAAACGTGTTGTCTGTGCGGGGTTGTGATTATTTTATATTGGGCTACTTCAATAAAATCTAGGATCCTTCAGGCATTTAGTGTGTGATCACCCACTTTTCTTTTCTGGAGACGAACTGACGTACTGACGCTATAGATTATGGCACAATGCTATCTGTCTTCAACTAAAAACTTGAAGGATTTTCTTCTTGTTATAATGCCACCTTGTTTCCGTACAAAAAAAGTAGCTTTTGCTGCAATACTCATCTTCAATGGACTTGTTCCTTGGGGAGACATCACTACACAGCCCATGATCACAGCATTTGTAGACTGAATGCATCATTGCATGAACAGCGCTCAGATAAGGAGGAAGAAAGAATCTGTTGAGAGAGTAAAAGAGGAAACTATTACATTACCCAACATGCCTGAAGACATAAGTGAAGCGCCCTACTCCCATAGGAGCAGCTAAAAGTTCGTTCTTCCCTGAAGTTCCTTCCATTACCCGCTTTCCCTCCAAAGACATGACAAGCAGACAATCATTGAACAGTTGAACTATGTACATCTTTATTGCGGTTCCATATTAAATGCTGCATTGCCCGGAAAGTCACTCTGAATAACTTCCAGTGTTTTTGAATGATGAGAAATACAACTATGAATTCAGAATAAACGAAACCCCCATTAGTAAAGCTTCTATCTGGCATGAATCCTCATAATGTAATGCATCTTTCCTTCCTCCTGTTAGCCACCACTTCCTGACTGTACAGTCCTTTTGATTCTAACTCCATGAACGATACTCTGAATAAAGTTCAGGAGATTACTTTGGGATTCCACCAGGGTATTAGTTCTCTAAGGCCCAGCTCTGTTCTCCTGAACCCACACACTAATCCCTATAAAGTCTCTCAGAAGTGCTGTTCCCCTGGGTTACACTCACATGTGTTGCCGAGCGACCATCCATGAAGCACATAGAAAAGTCCTCTCCCAGTCTCCTTTTTGTGTCAGTATAGCGGCTGTTCCATAAAGAATCTCCTGCAGTCTCTCCTCCACCTGCATCTCTCCTTCCATAGCATGCTTCCCTCTCCCCCGCAGGGGAGAGCACCAAAGCTGTATACGAACTACAACCTTCTCCTCCTGGATCTCTCAAACTCCCATGCACCAAGAACCCCAGGAAGCATGTGACCAAGCCTTATATAGAAGTCCCGCCTCCGCCCAAACAAATTAATGATTGGTCCAGAGGGGTCTTTCAGAACTGCCTGTCACTCTAACTTGTATTCCTTCCATCCTCCAAATCAAAACATGGAAAATAGAGGAAACTGCTCAAGCAAAGTGCAGGGGGTCACACCCTCCTCTACTCTAGTAAACCTCCCATGCCAATTAAACCCACCAGTTTTACACCGCAGCGTGAAATACTGGCAATTTTGGCCTAATTCTACACTTAACTCTCTATTATAGCACTCACCTAAACAGGTGGGCGCTACATAAGGAATCTAGGTAATTATATATATATATATATATATATATATATACACAGTGGGGACGGAAAGTATTCAGACCCTCTTAAATTTTTCACTCTTTGTTATATTGCAGCCATTTGCTAAAATCATTTAAGTTCATTTTTTTTCCTCATTAATGTATACACAGAACCCCATATTGACAGAAAAACACAGAAATGTTGACATTTTTGCAGATTTATTAAAAAAGAAAAAAACTGAAATATCACATGGTCTGAAGTATTCAGACCCTTTGCTGTGACACTCATATATTTTACTCAGGTGCTGTCCATTTCTTCTGAACATCCTTGAGATGGTTCTACACCTTCATTTGAGTCCAGCTGTGTTTGATTATACTGATTGGACTTGATTAGGAAAGCCACACACCTGTCTATATAAGACCTTACAGCTCACAGTGCATGTTAGAGCAAATGAAAATCATGAGGTCAAAGGAACTGCCTGAAGAGCTCAGAGACAGAATTGTGGCAAGGCACAGATCTGGCCAAGGTTACAAAAAAATTTCTGCTGCACTTAAGGTTCCTAAGAGCATAGTGGCCTCCATAATCCTTAAATGGAAGATGTTTGGGACGACCAGAACCCTTCCTAGAGCTGGCCGTCCAGCCAAACTGAGCTATCGGGGGAGAAGAGCCTTGGTGAGAGAGGTAAAGAAGAACCCAAAGGTCGCTGTGGCTGAGCTCCAGAGATGCAGTCGGGAGATAGGAGAAAGTTGTAGAAAGTCAATCATCACTGCAGCCCTCCACTAGTTGGGGCTTTATGGCAGAGTGACCCGACGGAAGCCTCTCCTCAGTGCTAGACACATGAAAGCCCGCATGGAGTTTGCTAAAAAACACCCGAAGGACTCCAAGATGGTGAGAAATAAGATTCTCTGGTCTGATGAGACCAAGATAGAACTTTTTAGCCTTAATACTAAGTGATATGTGTGGAGAAAACCAGGCACTGCTCATCACCTGTCCAATACAGTCCCAACAGTGAAGCATGGTGGTGGCAGCATCATGCTGTGGGGGTGTTTTTCAGCTGCAGGGACAGGACGACTGGTTACAATCGAGGGAAAGATGAATGCGGCCAAGTACAGGGATATCCTGAATGAAAACCTTCTGCAGAGTGCTCAGGACTTCAGACTGGGCCTAAGGTTTACCTTCCAACAAGACAATGACCCTAAGCACACAACTAAAATAATGAAGGAGTGGCTTCACAACAACTCCGTGACTATTCTTGAATGGCCCAGCCAGAGCCCTAACTTAAACCCAATTGAGCATCTCTGGAGAGACCTAAAAATGGCTGTCCACCAACGTGTACCATCCAACCTGACAGAAATGGAGAGGATCTGCAAGGAGGAATGGCAGAGGATCCCCAAATTCAGGTGTGAAAAACTTGTTGCATCTTTCCCAAAAAGACTCATGGCTGTATTAGATCAAAAGGGGGCTTCTACTAAATACTGAGCAAAGGGTCTAAATACTTAGGACCATGTGATATTTCAGTTTTACTGTTTTAATAAATCTGCAAAAATGTCAACAATTCTGTGTTGTTCTGTCAATATGGGGTGCTGTGTGTACATTAATGAGGAAAAAAATGAACTTAAATGATTTTAGCAAATGGCTGGAATATAACAAAGAGTGAAAAATTTAGGGGGGTCTGAATACTTTCAGTCCCCACTGTATATATATATATATATATATATATATATATATATATATATATATATATATATATATATATATATATATATATATATATAAGGTATTTATAGAATGTTACAAAAAATAGATTGGGGGGTGCTTTCAATGGGAGGCATTGGTAAGAGAGGGGAGCTAAAGTTTTTTCTTTTTTTGATCTCTACAATAAACTTCTACTACTGCCTTTCAGAATTATAGGTTTGCCCTCTCTGCGCTCAGGTATAAATATCCAACTGCAGAACAGCAGCAGTAGCTTCGAAAGTAACAGATTACTTTGAGAACTTTATCATGTTAGATCCTTGCATTCTTACCATCCTTGAATTCCTTCAGCACAGGGAAATAAATAGCTGCTGCTTGAAAAGACCTGAAAAAAGCACAGAATGGAAAGGGGAGAAGGGTCAGTGGCCAGACCTAAACCTTGTAGCTTGCCTACAACTTGTGTCTATCTGCCCCATATTGGCACTATATCCACCACTGAAGCATTTGCATTTTGCAGAGCAGAGTAGGGACTAGCCATAAAGGGATTACTTGGCCCTCAGTTGGCCAGCTTATACATGTATTGCAATATATGTGAACTAAAAATCCCTGTTATTTTTTGCAAATTTGACTGATATATAGCAGTGTGCAGAGGTTTCATACAGAATTTTTAATGTTAACATGTTGTCACAACCCGTAAGCACCTGATGGAGTATATACATGTAGAAGTTATTGGGATTTAAACCCAGGTACTGTATATCTTACTTCTATTGCATTGCATGTGGTCAGGCAGGGGTCATGGGGTGGTAGTCTCATCCTCTATGCTTCCCTCCTGGTTTGGTGTCAAGCAAAGGTAACATGAGAGGCTTGCCCCAGAATGTTTTTTTTCTGGGCTACTCTAGGCACTTTGGTTAGGGTTACTGCCTTACACATGGGGTACCTTTAGTTGAACAGACAACTGAACTCTAGTAAACTTTCTTGATTTAATTATATACCACCACGGTCACTGATGCATTCAGGAGGGACATGAAAAACCAATGCACTTTTCACCTGTCCAGCGAATTACTGCTTCCTCACTCCCAGCAATGGTATGGGTCCTGCCATTAACCTAGCACTGACTCAATGCATGCACTTTTAACTCTTCATCTTCCTACCTGTGCTCAGGCTAAGGACCTCTACGGTGCTGATCTGCTCCTATTGCTATGAGAGAGGGACCTGCTCATGGAGAGTGTGCCTACAACAACTCCTCCTGTAAGAGGCTATCCCACCTGTCACTTGTACACACTTATGACAGGCATCTGGAGAAGCCTTTGTTACCCTTGTTAACCACCTTTGTCTTCACACTGTATTAACTCTTAAACTGATGTCTTCACACCCCAATGTGCTTAGTTGACCCGAGCTGTAGACTAAATGTGCCAGTTATTTGCATTACGCCCCTTGAGTAACTTCAGATAAGGCAAAGGCAAAGTTTCAAAAGCTTAAATTAAATAAGTTGTTTGACAGTCAAAGGCAACAATCTTAACCTAAACCAATCCCTAACTCAGGCTTGTGGCTGCCCCCAGCATACCTGCACAGGACAGAGTCCATATCTGTCACATCTGAGTCCATGATGGTAGTATCCAGGACTGGCATCTTCAGGGAGGATTGCAGATCCCAGCAATCCCCCTATGCTTTAGAAGGATCCTGAGGCCAGATGTTCATTATTTGGCACTCCAGTCTTGGCATATCAGCAGGTTAGCAGGACAGATCCTTTAAGGGAGTACTACTCTTTGGGAGGAGTGTGCCTGGGGGACCCTTGGAGTGGTCTTGCTTTGGATTTGGGTCCATGTCTTCCCGAAACACACAGATTTGGGTCCTTTTGTGTCTAAACCAGCAATGACTCAGACTCAGAGCAGATGTTAATATGATAAGTTCAAACCAACCTGATACTGGGGACTCCTGCTATAGTCTGGTTATTAAGGCGTTATGTGTTTATTTTGTCTCTCCCATTGTGTGCCTCCTAGGTGAGAATTCCCATTTTTAATTGAGTCACCTATTGTTTCTGTCTTTCTGCTCATTTCTTGGAGATGTGATTAATATTGTGACCACTTTACTTTGTTATCAAACCATTGTGGGATGTTATATGTTTATGATTAGGATAATGTAATGTACTTTGTGCATCCAGGGTGGTAGACTGGTGCCGGACTGTGTGAGCTGGGGTGGGATCTCTGATTAATCAAAGCATTGTCTGGGCGGACACTGATTCACCTAGGCTTGTGTAGGTGCCTGATAGTTTAATTAGATTGATGTTTATGTTGGCTGTTCCTTAGCTATATTAATTATATTCCTGTTTACAGTTTGTATTGTTAGGGTAATGTGATCAAACCCTTATCTGAACTTGCATGGTACAGTATATACTCTGTGTGAATTTACAATAAAGAGTTTCAGTTTGCACCTACGCTAGTGTTGTCTAGTATCTTGGGTGCAATATTCAACTATAATACCTGGTTCCAGGTTCCAGACTGAAGGAAGCTAAATCTTGACGGAGGCACCCAAGCTGGGTGCTGGAGGTTTCATCACATTCTCCTTGTAAAAGAGACGCATAAGAGGGGATATGATAGCAATCTACAAATATCTTAATAGTGATTCCAACATTGGGAGGAAACTACCGTATATACTCGTGTATAAGCTGACTTTTTCAGCACATTTTTTATGCCGAAAAAGACCCCCTTGGCTTATACTCGAGTAAGGGGAGGGCCAGACTGGCCTACTGGGATACCGGGCATTAGGTTGCTTGCTCTGGGGCTGCTTTGAACTGTGGCTGCAGCGCTTCCCTCTCTCCCTCCTTTACACAGTGGGAGATCGCTGTGTCTAGGAGCTGACTCTGAAACTTTCAGCTGCATTGTGACAAAAGTCCCGCCCTCCTCCTAGACCAGCTCGTGTGATAGACAGAACACTGCGTCTATCACACGGGTTGGTCTAAGAGGAGAGCAGGACTTTTGACACAGCGCGGCCGAACATTTCATACTGAGCTCCGAGATACAGCGGGAGATGCCCGCTGTGCAATCCAGGTACTGACTGCTGAGATTGCATGAATGGGCACTACTAGTGAGGCTGCAATAATGGGCACATTGAGGTTGCAATGACGGGCACAATGAGGCAGCAATGATGTGCATGAGACTACAATGATGGGCACAGTGAGGCTACAATGATGGACATGGTAAGGCTGCAATGATGGGCATTGAGGCTGCATTGATGGGCACAGTGACACCGGCAACCTCTGTGTTGTCCTTGCCACACCGCATTCTGAAAATTTACCAGTAGCTGCTGCATTTCCCACCCTAGGCTTATACTCGAGTTTCGAGTCAATACGTTTTCCCAGTTTTTTTGTGGTAAAATTAGGTGCCTTGGTTTATATTCTGGTCGGCTTATACTCGAGTATATACCGTATTCAGTCTCAGGTCACTTAAGAAGACACATAACCACTCAATGAGATTGTATGAGAAGTGGTTCAACCTTAAATGGCATTGAGGGTTTTTTACTGTTAGAGCAATAAGGAACTGGAACTCCATTCCACAATCAGTGGTTTCAGCAGTAAGTGTCACTAAAATCAAAAAACGTTTAGATGGTCTTCTTATTTAACACAAAATACAGGGATATGGGAAGTGGTAGAGACATACACACACCCACACAGGTTGAACTAGATGGACTGGAGTCTTTATTCAACCTTACCAACTATATGTAACTATGTGGTCACACTTCTTCAGCACATGATGGATTATATACATGTAGAAACTATTGGGATTTGAGCACAGGTATATTTTATTTCTATATTGACAACGCATTCCTGTCTCTGCAGAACAGTTCAGTGCATTGTGCTGCAGTGTGGTGACATGACATGCCATCTAGCATGGTGGGAAGAATGCAGTAAAGCTTATGCTCCCGGCTGATTGGAGGGCTCTGACTCAGCAGGAGAAATGTTGAACAGTGGCGGCTGGTGCTCTCTTCTTTGGGCGGGCGGCAAACTAACCCCCTCTGCCAGGTCCGCACTTACCCCATCCAGGTCGCGGCTTCCTCGGCTCCTCCTCCCGGCTAATCCGGTCTTAAGATACACCTCCTGTCCTGATTGGACGGGAGGAGAATCCAGAAGACAATAGCAAATATTGAGATGCTAATGTCACAAGTGGGTGGGTTCAGGGCGCAGTGCTCTGAAACATAGAAGCATAGAAACCTAGTTTGGCAACCCGCATGGAGATTAGGGGGGCGGTGCCCCTGCGTCCCTTATGAAATAGCTGTTTTGTTTAGTTGCAACTGGAATGTACTTAGCTGATTTAAACTGATAGTTAAGTTGTGCTTTAAAGCTTTGTGCCCTGTTAAAATGCTGATAAATGCAAAATATGAAAGCTGTATCCATGTCCCTGCTGTGATCATCTCACCAAATTCTGTACAAATTACTGACCAAGACTGTTTCTTGTCAAGAGACTGTGAACTAAAAGACCAACAATGTTACCTTAGATCTGTGGTTTTGAAACTCTGGTTTCTGGCCCAAACTTCTGTAGACATTCTCAATTCTTTCCAACATATCTTTTTCAGCAGTCTGTGTATTTTCTCTTACTAATAATGACTGATTTTTGATGCAAGTCTATCATATTTTAAATATCGTTTATAAAACAATATTTGGCTACAATGCTTAGAGAAATGTGTAGATGTTACTGAGATCCAACAGATTATTAATTCCAGAGCCATATTCTTTTGTAGGTTTGGTGCCATTGCAGGATTTTATAGAAAATGAATTCCCTTTTTTTAATGCATTTTGAAATGGTGTGAAGAAGTAGTATGAAGTTATTTACAGGCATACTGTCTTTTCATTGTTTCACCTTGTTTGTCCTAACTTACTATTTATATCTGAAACGTATAACTTTTTTTTTTTCATTTTATTTAACATATGTGGAAAAAAAGCATTCATCACGTAAACTAACATTCAGCACCAGTGTGAAATTACATCAAACAATACACTAGTATAGAATGCGGAGAAGGTGTGTAGATTGAGGCCTATAATACACTCGCTCAGCGCCAGATCAATCCTATGGTTCTATATGCAGTATAAAATAAATAAATAAATACACACTTAAGAATATTAAATCCCACAATTCAATGTGCAGCAATAAATAAATATTCAAAAGTATCAAGCAGCTGTTTAAAAAGGAAGAAATGGCATAAATGAGTAGTAAAAAAGTCCAGCAATCAAACACTGGATCATAAAATACTAAAAACAGCGCTAAAATAAAAGCCACAAAAATTGTTACAGTAAGTGGCCAGAACAAAAATAAGAGTCTCTATGTAGAAGGTAATGATGAAGACAGTTCAAGGTTTTTATAGTTGTAAAATCACTGATGTCCAAGCGTGCACCTTTCACCAGAAAGAAAGTTGTTCTACCACGTGATGCACAC
Organism: Aquarana catesbeiana; assembly: GCF_042186555.1. Lineage (NCBI taxonomy): Eukaryota > Metazoa > Chordata > Amphibia > Anura > Ranidae > Aquarana > Aquarana catesbeiana. The sequence goes on from NC_133327.1 coordinate 380,254,985, forward strand.
TTCCCCAGGGGGTCAAACTCACCAGAAGCCACTATTAAAAGAGCTTTGAATGGGTATTCAGCATCCTCTTCAATAGTCAGTCCTCACCATCAGCAGAATTCATTGGTAAAGGGGCTCCATATATATCATAAAACACAAGAGCAACACCGACATAGCGTAATCCTGTTTATTCATGTACAAATCCCCTATACAGCAGTGTTCCCCTTAATCCTAACTACGTACATTGAAACAAGCAAATATGTAAGCCCAGAGGGTGCTGTCACCATGTCTAGCCGTCCAGGATGGGATGTGTGTTTCCCTGCAGACACCACACTATCTTCCTGGTAGATGGTTGCAGACAGTGGAGCGCAAGTGACCAGTTTCATCATCAAGGACTTCTACAGAGGGTGCCCTCTGTAGAAGTCCTCGATGACGAAACGGAATATATAGTCTATGCACTTAGTCAGTGCAGGCAGTGTATTAATATATATATATGTACAGTCTAATATATATATATATATATATATATATATATATATATATATACACACACACACAGTCAGGTCTATAAATATTGGGACATCAATACAATTCTAATCTTTTTGGCTCTCTACATCACCACACTGGCTTTGAAATGAAACAAACAAGATGTGCTTTAACTGCAGACTTTCAGCTTTAATTTGAGGGTATTTACATCCAAATCAGGTGAACGGTGTAGGAATTACAACAGTTTGTATATGTGGCTCCCACTTTTTAAGGGACCAAAAGTAATGGGACAGATTAACAATCATCCATCAAACTTTCACTTTTTAATACTTGGTTGCAAATCCTTTCAATTACAGCCTGAAGTCTGGAACGCATAGACTTCACTAGATGCTGGGTTTCATCCCTGGTGATGCTCTGCCAGGCCTCTACTGCAACTGTCTTCAGTTCCTGCTTGTTCTTGGGGCATTTTCCCTTCAGTTTTGTCTTCAGCAAGTGAAATGCATGCTCAATCGGATTCAGGTCCGGTGATTGACTTGGCGATTGCATAACATTCCACTTCTTTCCCTTAAAAAGTCTCCTGAGGCAGGCCAGAAAAGTCTGGTCATTCCCGCCAGTCATACAATGCCAGTGTTTGGCTGGCTGACATTCAAAGGGAATGCAACCTGCCCACCAACCGCCTCATTTGTGACATGCCCACCAGGTGGATCTTAATGTTGGCAATGCTGCAGCGGCTGCACACACAGCAGAGGGCGATAAATGAGTACCTGTGTGAGTATGGCACCTTGGCTTCTTTTCGCCATGCCAGTGGCTACTGATTAAGGATGCATGCACTGTCCTGTCACTATTTGAGGAGGCCACAAGCATGATGAGCAGTGACAATGCATGCATCATTGACACTGTCCCTCTAGTCTTCCTGCTGGAGCACATGCACATGAATCATGAACAGGGCACTTGAGGCAGAACAGCGAGAGGAAAAGGAGGGCTTCCATTCCTCTCAAGGCCCCCTTTATCCAGATAGCATTCCTGCCGGCCCGCCAAACACACAGGAAGAAGAGGAAGAGGAGGATTGTGTCAGCATGGATGTAGAGGATAACACTCAGCAGCAGTCTTCAAGGGATGTTTTTCAGTCCCCAGAAACCCAAGGAGTTGTACGTGGCTGGGAGGAGGTAGTTACGGATAATGTGATCCTTAGTGACCCAGAGGACTCAGAATCGAATGCCTCTGCAAACTTACGCTGCCTGGCCTTCCTGATACTGCAAAGCCTGCGAAAGGACCCTAGAATTTGTGGTATCAAGGAGAGGGATCATTACTGGCTGGCAACCCTTCTTGATCCACGTTACAAGGATAAAGTTGCAGAACTCATCCTACCTTCGCAGAGGGAGCAGAGGATGAAACATCTTCAGGAGGCCTTGAAGAAAGGTTTGTGTAACGCATTTCCAGGCCCTGGGAGGTTACCATTTCCTGGTGCTGGACAACGTGTTGCTGAGGCTTCGTTCAGTCAGAGGAAGAGCGGTGGAGAAGGTGGCTGGCTGACCGATGCCTTTAAAAATTTTTCAGTCCTCAGCGCCAAGGTCTGATCGGTACAAGCAGAACTTGCTCAATATGCAATCAAGCTATTGGCCTGTCCTGCATCCAGCGTGCTTTCTGAATGCACATTCAGTGCTGCTGGAGGGTTTGTAATGGATCAAAGAGTACGCCTGTCCACAGACTCCATTGATAAGCGCACATTCATAAAAATGAACCAGTCTTGGATCAGCAGCTATCAAGCACCTGATGCTAATGTAACTGATTGCGTTTGCTAAGGATCTGGGATCCCTTGAAGACTGCTTATGCTGACTATCCTATTCCTCCTCAATCTTGATGATGCTAGCTTCCAACAATAAGGCTCCTACGATGTGAGCATGCGCTATGGTGACGTCCATCCAGCTGATTGGGAATTCGGCTAGAATGCCGTTCCATTCTGCGCATGCGCGGGCACTTTTCGACAGCGGGAACATATCGACAGAACACCGGCACAAAAAGTCTGATAACAACCATATACAGTATCTCACAAAAGTGAGTACACCCCTCACATTTTTGTAGTGACAACACTGAAGAAATTACATTTTGCTACAATGTATTTGCTGTCCCCTCAAAATAACTCAACACACAGCCATTAATGTCTAAACCGCTGGCAACAAAAGTGAGTACACCCCTTAGTGAAAATGTCCAAATTGGGCCCAATTAGCCATTTTTCCTCCCCAGTGTCATGTGACTCGTTAGTGTTACAAGGTCTCAGGTGTGAGTGGGGAGCAGGTGTGTTGAATTTGGTGTTATCACTCTCACTCTCTCATACTGGTCACTGGAAGTTCAACATGGCACCTCATGGCAAAGAACTCTCTGAGGATCTGAAAAAAAGAATTATTGCTCTACATAAAGATGGCCTGGGCTAAAGGAAGATAGCCAAGACCCTGAAACTGAGCTGTAGCATGGTGGCCAAGACCATACAGTGGTTTAACAGGACAGGTTCCACTCAGAACAGGCCTCGCCATGGTGGACCAAAGAAGTTGAGTGCAGGTGCTCAGCATCATATGCAGAAGTTGACTTTGGGAAATAGACGTATGAGTGCAGCCAGCATTGCTTCAGAGGTTGAAGGGGTGGGGGGGTCAGCCTGTCAGTGCTCAGACCATACGCCGCACACTGCATCAAATTGGTCTGCGTGGCTGTCATCCCAGAAGGAAGCCTCTTTTAAACATGATGCACAAGAAAGCCCCCAAACAGTTTGCTGAAGACAAGCAGACTAAGGACATGGATTACTGGAACCATGTCTTGTGGTCTAATGAGACCAAGATAAACTTAATTGGTTCAGATGGTGTCAAGCGTGTGTGATAGCAACCAGGTGAGGAGTACAAAGACAAGTGTGTCTTGCCTACAGTCAAGCATGGTGGTGGTGGTGGGCGTGTCATGGTCCGGGCCTGCATGAGGGCTGCCGGCACTGGGAGCTACAGTTCATTGAAGGAACCATGAATGCCAACATGTGCTGTGACATACTGAAGCAGAGCATGATCCCCTCCCTATGGAGACTGGACCGCAGGGCAGTATTCCAACATGATAAGGACCCCAAACATGCCTCCAAGATGACCACTGCCTTGCTAAAGAAGCTGAGGGGAAAAGTGATTGCCTGGCCAAGCATGTCTCCAGACCAAAACCCTATTGAGCTTCTGCGGGGCATACTCAAACAGAAGGTGGAGGAGCACAAGGTCTCTAACATCCACCAGCTCCGTGATGTCATCATAGAGGAATGGAAGAGGACTCCAGTGGCAACCTGTGAAGCTCTGGTGAACTCCATGCCCAAGAGGGTTAAGGCAGTGCTGGAAAATAATGGTGGCCAGACAAAGTATTAACTCTTTGGGCCCAATTTGGACATTTTCACATAGAGCCCATTCACACAGGGGCAACACAACTTCCAGCGTGACTTTGGGAGGCAACTTGGACACGACTTGAGCATGAATCACAGCGCAACTTGGGACGACTTCAGTGTGACTTACAACACGACTTGAAGTCGCCTCCAGGACAAGGAACTGAACATACCAGGCTCTTAGGTATGGTATGGATGTTAAGGGGAACCGGGATCTGGGGGCCCCCTTATTAAAGGGGGCTCCCGTATTCTGATAAGCCCCCCGCCTGCAGACCCCGACAACCAACAGCCAGGGTTGTCAGGAAGAGGCCCTTGTCCTCATCAATATGGAGACAAGGTGCTTTGGGGTGGGGGGGCTACAGAGCGCCCCCCTTCCCCAAAGCACCCACCCCCCCATGTTGAGGGCATGGAGCCTGGTACGGTTCAGGAGGGGGAGGAGCACTCGCTCGTCCCAACCCCCTTTCCTGACCGGCCGGGCTGCGTGCTCGGATAAAGGTCTGGTATGGATTTTTCGGCATGGGGCTTCCCCTTAAAATCCATACCAGACCTAAGGGCCTGGTATGCTCTTGGAGGGGAACCCATGCCAGTGTTTTATTTAAAATTTGGCGTGGAGTTTCCCCTCATGATTCATACCAAACACATGTCAGTATTGCTTGTCGCTCATTGGGAAAAGAAAAAACACATTTTTCCTTTCCTGATGAGCGAGCCAGCTCGGCGCTGGCATATTGCGGTCACTCTTCTTGGGTAAATTCTTTTCTTTTTCCTGTAAAGTTGCTTCACTATGAACGGGGATCCGACTTGGAGGCGACTTCCATTGAAATCAATGGGTGCAAGTTGCCTAGAAGTCGGATTGAAGTAGTACAGGAACCTTTTCTGAAGTCGGAGTGACTGCAGTAGTGTGCATTAAGACGGATCCATTCACTTACATTGATTTTTTGTAGCGCGACTTGAGGCAACTAGGGTCGACTTGGGGCGACTTGAAGTCGGATCCAAAGTTGCACCTGTATGAATGGAGTCTGAGGAGTGTACTCACTTTTGTTGCCAGCGGTTTAGACATTAATGGCTGTGTGTTGAGTTATTTTGAGGGGACAGCAAATTTACACTGTTATACAAGCTGTACACTCACTACTTTACATTGTAGCAAAGTGTAATTTCTTCAGTGTTGTCACATGAAAAGATATAATAAAATATTTACAAAAATGTGAGGGGTGTATTCACTTTTTTGAGATACTGTACATAATTAAAACCAAAAAGTGCAGTGCTAAATGCAAAATATAATCATATTGACGTAAAACATACAGTGCATGTAAATATTGTGCAAATAAAAACTCATCACAATTAATGGCAATCAACCATACAAACAATAATCCATTGCAGATCTTAATGTGCATATATATCCTGTATGTGTGAAACATTGTTACAATTGGTGTCATTCGTACATACACATGAAAATCTGTGACAAATCACAATATGCAAACAAAAGTCATCTAAGAGCCCATTCACACAGGGGCAACTTTTGATCCGACTTCAAGTCGCCCCTAGTCGCCTCACTTCGCGCTACATGAATAAATCAATGTAAGTGAATGGATCTGTCTTAATGCACACTACTGCAGTCGCTCCGACTTCAGAAAAGGTTCCTGTACTACTTCAATCCGACTTGAAGGCAACTTGTACCCATTGATTTCAATGGAAGTTGCCTCCAAGTCTGATCACTGTTCATACTGAGGCAACTTTACAGGAAGCAGAAAGGAAACAGAAAGTAATTTCCTCCACTAAACAGCCAGCCCCCTCCTTCTCACACACAGCTGATAAGCTCTGATTGGCCACTTGTAAAGTTCCCTGTCCTGGAGGCGACTTCAAGTTGTGTTGTAAGTTGCCCCAAGTCGTGCTGTGATTCATACTCAAGTCGTGTCCAAGTTGCTTCCCAAAGTTGTGCTGGAAGTCGTGTTGCCCCTGTGTGAATGGGCTCTAAGTAACTTGTGAAAGTTCTGGTGTATAATAATAAAATGTGCTGATCCCAGTGGCAGAATCTTTGTGTCCTGAGAAGACCTAGCAGACTCTCATAGCCCTCTGAAACTGACTGTTCATAAACACTTGTGGGGTTAACTCCTAATGCCCAGGGTAGTCTCCGCTCCTTTCAGTATGGAACCATGCTTGCAAAAGAGTTATGCCCTGTACACACGGTTGGATTTTCGGATGGAAAATGTGTGATAGGACCTTGTTGTCGGAAATTCTGACCGTGTGTAGGCTCCATCACACATTTTCCATCAGATGTTCCGACACACAAAGTTTGAGAGCAGGATATAAAATTTTCCGACAACAAAATCCGTTGTCGGAAATTCCGATCGTGTGTACACAAATCCGACGGACAAAGTGCCACGCATGCTCAGAATAAATAAAGAGATGAAAGTTATTGGCCACTGCCCCGTTTATAGTCCCGACGTACGTGTTTTATGTCACCGCGTTTAGAACGATCGGATTTTCCAACAACTTTGTGTGACCGTGTGTATGCAAGACAAGTTTGAGCCAACATCCGTCGGAAAAAATCCTAGGATTTCGTTGTCGGAATGTCCGAACAAAGTCCGACCGTGTGTACGGGGCATAAGAGTAAACATTCCACTTAGCCAAACCCCTGACAATGTCATTTTGTGACAAAACAAGTAGGACGGAGCCTGACGTGATCACACATAGCAGCAGCTAGCTGATGGATTTGAGCTGGTTTTTCTAACTGGACTTTTTAAATGGATGAGCAGCTGTTGTATAAATGTTAATGTGCACTTTAATATTTTAATAAAGGGGTTTTAAAACTTACTACACTATGTGGAATGTTTCCTGTTTTACTCTTGCTCTTTTGTGTGGAGCCTAATCTGATCTTTTTTACTAAGATGTAATTTCAGAGGGAGACAGCAAACGGATTTCAGCAAGCAATATTACATTATAGTGTATTTCTTGCAAGAAAGTAAAACCAGATTGGCTGCACAGAACCTTATCCTTTACATAGTATTCAATTTCTGAGCGGGGATAGCAGACAGGCTGTCTCAATTCTTACTGTGACAAATACAAAAATATTGTACAGATCATCTGTATTTTTGATAGGCACATAAAATCTTGAATGGGTCAGTGCACTAAAATAGGCCCAAAAGATTAAGAAAAATGCATGATTTAGCCTGCATCAAACCAAAAAAAAATTGCTCACAGAGGAGTGTGTGCAGAAACATTAAGTATCGTGGGTATTGTTTATGCCGATGGATTATAATGCAATGCAATGCAAACATTAATGATAGGAAATGGTTAAGATGTAAGGTCGGCAGAAGGAAGTGTTCATTGTTGCACTGTGTGCTCATGGGGTGAGGAGATGATAATGGTGATAGAAGGTGGTATTTGATTCAGGCATTCACCAGGCTATACTGTATAACAAAGTTGATGGTCCCAGAATTCAAACCAACATTTAGGCCTCATTCACATGGGTATATGAACCTGTACACCTGTGCAGATGGCTGTGTTTACCTGCTTGTAATTGATTTGAATAAGTTGGCTGCACTCAGCTACCTGGACAACCTGGGCCTTTTGGGTATATAGACACTGCCCTCTGCAGATGTGTACTGATCAATATGTCGGTGTGAATGTGTACCGAAAGCAATTCTGAAGGTTGTACTAATAAAAAAATAAAAAAAAACATGTTATACTTACCTGCTTTGTGCAATGGTTTTACACAGAGCAGCCCGATCCCCTCCTTTTTGGGTCCCCCACTGGCAGTCCTGGCTCCTCCTCCCTGTCAAATGTCTCCAATAGCAAGTCTCTGTGTGTCCAATAACACACAGAGCGTGGCTCCATCCCCACCCCTTGGTTGTCTCCTCATTGGCTCACTGGCTGTGATTGACAGCAGCAGGGGCCAATGGCTCCCGCTGCTGTGTGAGCCAATGAGGAGAGAGATGCTACCCTCATGCACATTGCTGGATCAATGACCCCATTATACTTACCTGAGCCTCATCTCGATCCAGCAATGTGCATGAGGGCAGCATGGGGGGGTAGCTGCACTCAGAAGGTTTTTTACTTTAATGCATAGGGTGCATTAAGGTCAAAAACCTTCTGCCTTTAGAACCACTTAAATCATTTGCATCTTCAGCAAGTACTTGATAGATATAACTGATTTATGACTGGTTCACATTTACAAAGGTAAGCCGGTCAACTGTTTCTGAGGACCAGCAGATTTTTTTTTTTTGTAACAAACCTCCCGGCTGCACTAAATGTATGTTCAGGAAGCACGCTAACTGCAGGGAAGCCCAGCAGCTCCACTGCATACTGGGAAATCTCTGGCCAGTGGTCCATCCTTGTTACTGAATAGTCATGGGGGTGTCAACATCCACCCTTGACCCAATGTAGTCTCCCACTATATGATTCAGGGACTGCCTATAACATTCAAATAAGGAAGACGCCGCTGAGCAGGTGAGCAATCACTACATTCCGGATGCACTGGGTGTAAGCCACGGCTCGCCACCGATGATCAATAGGAAGAAAAGAACGGCTGCACACCACAGGAACGTTCCAACAATTTTATTCCAAAAATAGCAAACAAAGACAGAGTGTCCGAACCCAGGAGGTGACGCTGGCGTTTCACACTGACCTCAGTGCTTCTTCAAACCTGCAGCACAACTGAAGCACCGAGCGTATAAAGACTCCATCCCCCTATACAGGTGTGGGATAATGCAATCAGCTGCGCTGAATGTCTGACAAGGCAATCCTAATACACCTGCATAACCATACCTCTGTGTTACCACATAAAACATGGCATAGCATGTAAACTTCATACAAAATTAATAAATATATAATATTATAAAAAATAATAAAACCTACACAGATTGTTATAATAGTCATACAATATAAGTAGAAATATGATAATGTGTAAAGGAGAAAAGCGTAAATGACAAATAGCATAATATTGAGAATAGTAAAAACTAACCCAAATATATAAATGAGAAGTACAGAAAAATTACTAGAGAAATAGTGTCAAATATTGATTACAAAATGAAATATAACATTCCATATGCAAATAATCTAGCAATTCATATATAAAAACAAAAGGAAAAAAAATTAAAAGAAAGACACATCCCAACATCATAAAATAAATAAATCAGTTTGATATTGTGGACGCACAAGAACAAAAAGATCTCTTAATGGGAAGATGTGGAGTATATGGTGCTAGTCGAAACTCCTGTGTTAAAACCGATAAGACTAAAAGGCAACATTTCCCCTGGCACACCACATGGTGACCCCAACTTATAGCCATAGAAAAACACTCCACAAAAGTCATCCCCTAAATCCAATACAAACAAAGTCCAATTGTCATATGGTAACACAGAGGTATGGTTATGCAGGTGTATTAGGGTTGCCTTGTCTGACATTTGGCACAGCTGATTGCATTATCCTGCACCTGTATGAGGGGATAGAGTCTTTATATGCTCAGTGCTTCAGTTGTTCAGTTTTGAAGAAGCACTGAGGTTAGTGTGAAACGCACGCATCACCTCCTGGGTTCGGACACTCTGTCTTTGTTGGCTGTCATTTTCTATTTTTGGAATAAAATCATTGGAACGTTCCTGTGGTGTGCAGCCGTTCTTTTCTTCCTACTGCCTATAACAGCTGACAGTCAAGAGCATTGGGCACTGGGTACTGAAGAATGATTTTAAAGCCTTGCTTAGGCAGTCACTGAAGCTCCTCCTTTCACCAACAGGAGATTCCAAACCACATTTGCTATAAAAGGTATACTGCCAGTCTCTGGAAAGGAGATTAAGAGGTTCCTCCAAAGCACACTCATCAGGCATTTGATTTTTTGCTTGCTCTGTGATTGCAGGATGAGGTCTGCGACTTTTCTTATAATGTGGATCCAAGAGGGAGACCAACCAGTAATAGTTCCTTTCCTTGATGTCTTGATGTCACAAAACTTGGGATCCTTTTGAAGGCACTGTAGCATGAATGGAGGCAGAGGAATATGAGTCATCAGGGTATCTGAGGTCAAAGTTGTCCTTATTTATCTCCCCCTAATCATGAGAAACTTCTGAGGCTTAGGAAGGTTGAAATGCACCTCTGGAAACCTGACCCCTGTCCTACTTTTGGTCCTCCTCCTCTGCCCACTGCAGCCTTTCGCAAATAGTATCAGGATAAAAGAAGCTCTAAAATACCAGGAAGTCCTCCTCTCCCATATGTTGCTGTGCCTCCAATGCCCAGTCTATTACACCATACAGTATGTGGTCCAGCAAGAACACTACAGTGATACTGTTGTTGATGCCTACATTGTCATGGCTCACCATTCTGGTTCCCTCTTAATGTGGTGACAAGTACATGGGCTTTTTATGAGGAGCCACTAGCAAAAGAACCCTGCTCCCCTGAGCCTGTCCTCATGCCATATTTGCAATGTGCAGCTGCTGAAGCATGACCAAGGTCGAATTTCATTTGGTGGGTATATTGCATATTAGGGGGTTTGTGGCAGGTGCAGTTGCCACTGAATTTCACCCTGTTGAACACTGGGTATAACTGCCTGAAATGGCTATACACTCCTCTATTCTACCCAAGAAGATCTTGTAAGGCAGAATCCCTTACTGGGGGGGGGGGGGGGGGGGGACCTCTGTACCACCAGGTTGAGGGAGAGGTGGAAAGGGAGGATCAGGAATTGCAGAGGATTTCAGCCCTTCTGCTGCAAACTATTAATATCAAGGACCTCTCCCATTGAGCTCTGTGGTGAGCAATCATGTATGTGTTCCTTCATGTGGTATCCAACTGAACAAAAGATCTAAACTGCTTAATACTATGCTGGCAAAGACTGCAAATGACTACAGTGCTGTCTGCAGCAAATATGTAGAAAAAGGCCCACGCAACTGAGGTATGGGGGAGGAATGAGGAATAATAGTGCCCTGCCCATAGACAACATCCTGCATCACTGATATTGTGCCTCTCCCTCATTTTCCTCCTCTACTTTATCTAGTGCCCAGGTACGGTCAAAGACCTCATCATCATATCCACCCTCTTCATCACTGCAGAATTAGCTGTGGATGAGGAGGAAGAACAGGGCACTTTTGCAACTGTAGATGGTAATACCCTACTCTTTACATTGGAGAAAGAAGAGGAGCATGATAAAGTCTTGGTTAGCCACTCCATCACCTCCTCTGAGTGCTCTGGCTGTACATCACACCCACTACCAGGAAAAAAAAGACATGCCCTACCCCTTGTAGGTGGGCCCGACCACCTCTTTGGCCTGTGGATAGGGAAACTGCTCACCCCTAATATCTACATGGAAGCAACCTCTGCCTTTAAGCCTCCCAGACATGATGGTAATGGGTGATTCTCTTGTTTTATTAACATGTAAGTGTAGGTGGGATGTGGTGGGTCACATGAGAGGCCTACCCTGGAGTGGGTTCTTTGGACTACAGCAGGCATTGAACATGGTCATTGACCCCTGCACATGGGGTAACACTTCCCCCGAAGGCGTGCTCACCAATTCTCGGGACCAGGGGGGAGCAGCGCTCATGTGAACATTTAAACATTGGCAACTTCCCAACTCAGAGATGAACCACATGTGTGCAATACCGAAAGTACTGAGTTCCTCTTTAACCACTTCAATACAGGGCATTTTCACCCCATCCCTGCCCAGGCCAATTTTCAGCTTTCAGCGCTGTCACATTTTGAATGACAACACTGTACACAAATGAAATTATCATTATCATTCCCCCCCCCCCACAAATAGAGCATTCTTTTGGTGCTATTTGATCACCTCTGCGATTTTGCTATAAACAAAAAAAGACAGACCGTTTGAAAAAAAAACAATATTTTTTACTTCTTGCTATAATAAATATCCCAAATTTACAAAAAAAAAATTTTCCTCAGTTTAGGACAATATGTATTCTTCCACATATTTTTGGTAAAAAAAAAAAATCGCAATAGGCGTATATTGATTGGTTTGCTCAAAAGTTATAACGCCTACAAAATAGGGGATAGATTTATGGAATTTTTATTATTATTATTTTTTTTTACTAGTAATGGCAGCGATCTGGGATTTTTAACGTGACTGTGACATTGCGGCGGACATATTGGACACTTTTGACACTATTTTCGTACCATTGACATTTATACAGCGATCAATGCTATAAATATGCACTGATTACTGTATAAATGTTACTGGCAGGAAAGGAGTTAACACTAGGGGGCGATCAGGGGGTTAAAGGTGTTACCTAGGGAGTGATTTTAACTGTGGGGGGAGGGGTCTGACTAGGGGAGGAGACCGATCGATGTTCCTATATACTAGGAACGCACGATCTGTCTCCTCTCCCCTGACAGGACATGGATCTGTGTGTTTACACGCACAGATCCATGTTCCTGCTCTGTCACGAGCGATCGCGAGTGCCTGGCGGACATTGCAGGCCCCTGGGCATGCGAATCGGCTCCTCGGAGATGTGGCGGCGTGAGCGCATCCCCTATACTGCCGGGAAGCCGAGGACATCATATGATGCTCGCCCAGGATGGGAGATCCCATCTGCGGACGTCATATGTCTATGGGCGGTATTGAAGTGGTTAATTTGCTATGTCCAATGTCCTACACACTTATATTGATGTATGTGATGCGATTTGAGGGACAAACTGAGACTCCAACAGTCAGCGTACCTCTGTTACTTCACTCCCAGATTTGAATCTGCATTCCAGAGCAGACCACAGGTCCCAGCAAGTCTTTAGTTGCGTGTTCCCCATGTGTTTCTCCACAGGTTCCCAGAAGCCCCTTTAGGGCCCAGACCTCTTCCCTTTTATAGAGCAGGGAGGCGGGAGGGAGGCTGGACCCCAGGGAAAGCCCGCAAACACACCAGGGAATGGTGCAAAACATTAACCTTTCCCCCCCTGACCTGGGCAGCCGGGTACTAACACAGTAGGTTACCTGCCTACACATCCCACTCCTCTATCGCAAGCCATTGCGAACAAAATACAAAACTTTACAAAAGTGCAATGTACAAAGAGAGACACATGCATAATGCAAAAAGGCAAATACAAAAACTGAACAAACATGCTAGATCAAAAAACAACTGAGCAGTTCACTCATAAAAGTTAAGATTAGGTAGAAGGATGGGTCGCCCGGTGGTGGGGTGGCTTCCAATGCTACAGTGGACGGTAGGGTAAAGGTGACAGGGCTTGATGACTTTTACACGGTCCATGTAAATGTGTCGGCCATTGCTGAACTCCTTGTATAGGCAGTGGTATTCCGCCTCAATATGCTCATTTTGGTGCCTTAAACTTTGGAGGTGCTCAGGGATGTAAAGTCTCTCCTAAATAGCATGGCTGTAGACTTGTGTTGACCTCAGAATCTTGGCTGGGGGCTCCTGGTGGGTGCCGGCTCTGGTGCTTTCAGAAGTCACAAGCAGGCCACTGGAGTCCAGCATGACTGCAGCCTCGACCTTATTCATGGGTCTAAACTAGAGCACCTTGTATTGAGACAGTAAGCCTGCAGGTGAACAAGTGGGGCAGATGACCCAAAAATCTTAATGGGTGCCTGTGCAACATCTGGCGAACCCTTCTGCAAGCATGTACTGAGCCCCAGGGTCGGTGGTAGAGAGAGTCTTCCATGCCAGCTGCTGTCCAGGCATATTGACTCATTGCACGCACAAATGCCAAATATTATTCATATTTTCTGTAAAAGACAATGAACACTAATGTTAGGCTAAACTCTCATAATCTTATCCCAACATAGGTCTCAATGTTTAAGCAGTATAGGCCCCTACAAAGTTAATAATATTTACCTTCGTCTCCGACACTCGCAACTTCAGTTCTGCTTTCCTCCGCGCACCAAACGTACATACGGCACATGCGTGATAGCTTTATACACACTGCGCATGTGTGAAACTCCGCCTGCGTCGCCCGCCCCTGACGTTTATTTTTAACGAATATTCTCCGCCCCTTCTCTACGCACAGAACGTACCTATGGCACATGCGTGTAAGCTTTATACACACTGCGCATGTGTGAAACTCCGCCTGCCCCTGATGTTCTTTTTTAATATTATCCGCCCCCTTCTCTCTACGGTGCGCAGTAGGAGCAACAATGGCACAGACACAGCAGGTGTGTACTAATGCTTCAAGTAACGAGGAAAGCCCAGAGCCCAGAACGTCCCGATCTGGGAAGAGGAGATTTAAGGCCTCCAATATGGCCTTTGAAAAGATGGTGGAGATGGTAGCAATTTTGCTAAAAAAAGATTACGATGGGAAGCATACGCCCAGCCTAATTTAAAAAAGGCAAAAATAATGTCAAAAGTGGTGAAGACCCTGCATCATCATTTTGGGGTATGGAGCTCTAAAGATCAGCTGAGGAAATGATGGTCCAATCTAAAACTCAGGGAGCCGGATCAGTACAGACGAATCCAGAAAGTGCTGAAAAAAAGTAAGTACTTGTCGTGTGTTCCTATTCTGATTATTACCTTGCATGCTGCTCCATGTGCTTTTCTTTACTGTACAATTTTAAATTGTTAAACGTTCATAGGAAATATCGTTGGTAGTAAACATCGATTGAAAAATATATACGATGTATTTAGTTGATACAGGTTTTAAAATACATTTTGGTCTTGGAAATTTGTCTTATTAAGAGAAGTTGTCTAGATGTCTTTGAAACTAGAATGAATAGCAAACTTCATTCACTGGAATGTAAGGAGAGGACACTAAGCAGATGTTTACACATCTGGACTCAGGAGCACTAGTGTGGGACACCAGAATACATTTTTTCGGGTAACCCACACAGGTGCTCCAGTGGATACTTGTTGGGGTGTCTCTATCTGTGAAATGTGGCCAAAAAAGGTAAGTATTCCAGCTTGTTTCCAAGGGAATTTTAGTCATGTCTTCAACTTGGAACTCTGCCCAAATAGACAATAGTACACCACTTCAATACAATGTTTCATATTCCTATTCCTGGACTCAAATATCTGTGTGCTAAGTATATCTTTTGTTTCATTCTCATAGGGGAGAAAAGACTCAGACAACCTGATCCCAGGGACCCCTGACCTCGCCTGCCAGATTGGGAGATCAGCCCAAGCCCCACCGAGGATGTGGAGCAAGTGGGCGACATGGGCACCCCACCAGGTGAGTGTCTGACACCCCAGCTTATGGTAATCTATGTATGCCTGCATATTTCTAAATACATCTTTTTTTCATCAATTTTAGGTGATATGGAAGGGGAACCATTTAGCACAGACAGTGCACAAAGATTAATTGGACAGATCATGGCCTGGAATGGGGATGCCATGCGCACGAGCCTGGACCTAATGCGTAATTGGCTGGACAATATGCAGCAGGAAATGAAGAACATGATTGATGTTTTGGGGAGAATCTAATCCCTTTTTCACAAAAAAAAAAACATTGATCATGCTCTTTATTTCCTTTCTTGTTGACCCCATACTCTGCTTTGACTTTGAAGAATTTTATGCCTGTTTGTTAAAAAAAAAAAATATAGAGGACTGTTTGTTAAAAAAAAATGTTCAAAAAAATATAAAAAAATAGAGGCCTGTTTGTTAAAAAAAAAATGTTAAAAAACATTTAAAAAATAGAGGCCTGTTTGTTAAAAAAAATAATAATAAAAGAGAGGCCTGTTTGTTATAAAAAAAAAAAAAACTGAGGCCTGTTTGTTCAAAAAACAAAAAAATAAAAAAATAAAAAAAGAGGCCTGTTTGTATAAAAAAAACCTTCAAAATAATTTTTAAAAACAAAATAATTATATTGTTTTACAAATAAATGATATATATTTTAAAAACAAAACAAAATTTTAAGAAAAGCACATGTGAATGCTCAATACCAGTTTTGTAAGTTATTTGGTGTTTACAGTGACAATGGGGCTTATTTACTAAAGGAAAATACACTTGGCACTACAAGTGCACTAGGATGACCTAGGAGACAACCAAAAAGAAAGGCAAGCAATAAATACATTTCTAGATTTTATCTGATTATTATTTTATATTAAAACAAATTATAGATTGTCTGGCAATGCAATGGCCCCCCTACTTGTAAAAAAATCAACATATTTATCCCGCACTTGATGGGCGCTTTGGGGGCCAAGCCAGTACGGGCAGTATCCAGGCCCGTCAGAGGATTCGCTATAAGTCTGGCCTCAGGCCCAAGTGATGCAAGATAATTGCTTGAATGTTTCTGTAAATAATTTGCAGGATGCAGCGCACTAGGACAGGGTGATTTAGTTTGAAGTCCGCCATGTGGATAGCTGTCTGAAACAGGCGGAACCGGCTGGCCATTATCCCGAAGGCATTCTCCACAACTCTTCTTGCTCTGGCCAGCCGGTAGTTAAAAACCCTCCTCTCTGGGGTGAGGGTCCTTTGGGGGAATGGCCTCATCATGTGCTCGCCCAGACCGAAGGCTTCATTTGCAATGAAGACAAAGGGGAGTCCTTCCATGTTATCCGCATCAGGTGGCAATCCCAGGCCACCACTCTGGAGACAGTGGTAGAACTCCGTCTGGGCGAAGACTCCTCCATCCGACATTTGGCCATTCTTCCCCACGTCCACATGCAGAAATTCATATTGTGCTGACACCACCGCCATTAAGACAATACTATGAAACCCCTTATAATTAAAATAGTATGACCCTGAATGGGGTGGTGGCACGATGTGGACGTGTTTCCCATCTATAGCCCCTCCACAGTTGGGAAAGTCCCAACGGGTTGCAAAATGGGATGCCACAGTCTGCCATTCCAGGAAACTGGGGAGTCAAACAAGAAAAAAAAATATAAGTACTTTTGCACATAACATTGCAAGCACATTACACAAAAAACCTTATGGCCCAGCATCAGTATAACATTAATTGTAAGTATTATTTAAATAAAGACTAAAATATAAAGGCACACTTATCAGATTCATCACCCTCTCTGATGGCCCATTGATAAATTTTAGAGGGGGGATTCTAAATCAATTTAAGGACACACAGAACATTTGGAGACATTTTAGGGGGGGTGGGATTCTAAAGCAATTTAAGGACACACAGACCATTTGGAGACATTTTAGGGGGGGGAGGGGATTCTAAAGCAATTTAAGGACACACAGACCATTTGGAGACATTTTAGGGTAAAGCAATACAATGGAGCTGACAAAATACATTGTAAAGTGACTAGACTAGGTGGATATGGGCCCAGCATAGCATGCTGGGGAGGTTAGTGAATGCAAATATGCATGCAGTACAAAAAAAAATTACAACGTGCATGAGGACAAAGGGGAAATTCACACTATATTGCAATCATGGTAATTAGTGTTTGAGTAAAGAAATACATTACATTAGCAAACATTAAATACAGTAAAATGTGATGTTAAAGAATAAAATTCTTACCTTAATATAGTCCTCCTGCAGGACCCGGATGATGGCAGAACATGTCTCTGGGATAGCCGGGGGGGAGATGCCTGTCGAGAACTTAAGGTCCTGCAGGCTTCTCCCCTTCGCCAAGTACTGCAACGTGGCGACTAGCCTCTGCTCCGCAGTGATGGCTTGCCTCATGCAGGTATCCTGCCTGCTGATATAAGGGGTCAGCAGAGCCAACAAATGGTCAAAAACGGGGTCCGTCATCCGGAGAAAATTCCTGAAATCCTCAGGGTTATTCTCATGGAGCAAAGGCATGTGAGAGAATTGGTAAAGCTGGAGCAACCAATTCTTCGTCCATGAACTCCTCCTCGCCCTGTTCATGGACTGGGCTTGGGCTGAAGAATGAAATACAGCACCAAGCACATACAATGCACAAGCTCTACGATGAGTGCATACACGCAACATGGCTTCAAAACGGTCGGCTGGTCAGAACGCACTTAACAGAACGCACTGAAGAACAGCAAGGCCTGTGAAGAAGGAGCTGAAAATCAGCAACGAGTGGACAATAGCACACTGATAAATCAATGCGAACTGACTACACGCACTGAAAAGCAGATACAAACCTCACAAGCACAAACTGAATAACAGTTAAACGATCTGAAAAATACGAGTCTCATAAGCGTGAATCGTCTCTCACCAAACTTCTACTAACACGAGATAAACACGAAATTAGCAGAAGGGGCCCAACGGGTGGCGCACGAGCTATTGAACTTCCGTTTTATAGTCTCGTCGGACCTGGTGTACGTCACCACGTACTATACGGTCGGACTTTGGTGTGAGCGTGTGTGTGCATGTTCGTTCGTAAGTCCGTCGAAAGTCTGTCAAAAGTCCGATGAATGTCCGCCGGAATGACCCTCCGGCTTTTGTTGCCGAAAAGTCCGCTCGTGTGTACGCAGCATAAGCCTATTTCTGACATTTGGTGTTTACAAGTTAAAATCTGTATTTTTTTGCTAGAAAATTACATAGAACCCCCAAACATTATGTATATTTTTTAGCAGAGAATCTAGAGAATAAAATGGCGATTGTTGCAATATTTAATGTCACACGGTATTTGTGCAGCGGTCTTTTAAACACACTTTTTGGGGAAAAAGACACTTTCATGAATTTAAAAAAAATGAAGCAGTAAAGTTAGCCCAATTTTTTTGTATAGTGTGAAAGATGAGGTTACGCTGAGTAAATAGATACCAAACATGTCACGCTTTAAAATTACACTTGTGGAATGGTGACAAACTACGGTACCTGAAAATCTCCATAGGCGACGTTTTAAACAAAAATAACAATTACCAGATTAGAGTTACAGAGGAGATCTAGTGCTAGAATTATTGCTCTTGCTCTGACGATAGCGGCAATACCTCACATGTGTGATTTGAACACTGTTTACATATGCGGGCGCAACTTCCGTATGCATTTTCTTTGCCGCGTGAGCTCGCAGGGACAGGGGCGCTTTAAAATTTTTTTAATTATTTTATTTATTTCTATTTTTTTACATTGTGATTTTTTTAAAAAAAATTTAAATAATATTTATTGACAGGTACTCTTTATGGAGGGATCGGGGGTCTTTTAGACCCCAAACCCCTCCTTTGCACTTCAAAGTATTCAGATCGCCAAAAACGGTGATTCTGAATACTGCATATTTTTAAAAAACCGGCGCCATTGGCAGCCGAGTAGACCGGAAGTGATGTTGTGACGTCACTTCCGTGTTTACAGAGAGAAGACTGGAACAAAGCCATTTCCGGCTTCTTGCCAGTCTGTCTTTAGCCGCCGGAAGTGGCGGATCGAGGATCGGGTCTCCCGGTGGGACGGGAGGCCCGGTAAGAGCAGCGGAATGCAGCGGAAGGGGGGGATGTCCCCTCCCGCTCCTCTGGGATAACAACCGACTGGCTTTTCGCCACATTGGTTGTTATCCCTGGAAAGCCGACCGCCCACTCTAAAAAAAGGTACTGGGATGATGCCTGCAGCTGCGGGCATCATCCTGGTATAACCCCCTAAAGCCGAGGCCGCATATATGCTTACGCTCGGTGGGAAGGGGTTTTACACTGCACAACAATATAATGCAGTGTTGTGCTGGTAACAAAGTGCAGCTTTCCTGCAACAACAATTTTTGCTGCTGACTCTGTAAACAAAAAAATAAATAAATAAATAAATAAATAAATAAATATGTAAAAACTAATTTTAGTTTTCACTGGGCTACCCAATTGCCATATTCTGGTGTGTATCTGACATCCCTCTTTGATGTCTTAAACCAAGCCAATTACCCCTCTTTATTTTGAAAATTAAAGACCTCCTTGTTAACCTGGCAACAACTCCAGATTTCTTGGTTTGGCTGTCTCATCGCCGTCAAAATGACTCTTCTCCCTAAACACCTCTACCACTTCAGAGTCCTACCAATCAAAGTCCTGACTGTTTTTGCAGTCCTTCCAAAGTTCTATATTAAAGTTCACATGGGGACCCCTTGACCCAGAATAAATAGGACAACTTTAGGATAAGGCCATGGAGGAGTATATTGCAGCTGCACTTTCTCGAGGATTCATCCGTAAATCCTCGTCCCCTGCTGGTGATGGTTTCTTCTTTGCCCCTGCAGTTTTCCAGGAATTTATCAATGATGTCCTCTGAGATTTGTTGCAGCTATGTGTGGTAGTTTATCTCAAAGATGTCCTCATATTTTTCAAGTCCCTAGAGAGCCACCACACAGATGTCTGTTGTGTGCTTCAGTAGCTGAGAGAAAACAATCTCTATTGTAAATTGGAGAAGTGTGAACAGGTTAAATTCCCGGGTTATTTCATTTCCACTGCTGGTTTTTCGATGGACCCAGAGAAACTTTCTGCAGTCCTACAGTGGCCCCAACCTGAGCGTATACGTCTTCTGCAATGTTTTCTTGGCTTTGCCAATTATTATCAGAAATTTATTCATAACTTCTCCTCCCTGGTCAAACCCCTGACTGATATGACCAGAAACGGTAACCCACAGAGTTGGTCTCCGGACTCCGTTAAAGCCTTTGAGAGTCTCAAGGCTGCCTTTGTTTCTGCACCTGTGTTTTGACATCCTGATCCTATGTTACCCTTTATCCTTGAGGTTGATGCTTCTGAGACTGGAGTTGGCACCCTTCTGTCTCAACGTCCTACCTCTAAAAGCACTATGCATCCGTGTGGCTACTTTTCCAAGAAATTGTCACCCGTGCAATGCAATTACGAGATTGGGGAGAGTTGTTGGCGAACATTTTAGCCATTAAGGAATGGAGGCATCTCCTCGAAGGTACCACTGTGCCGGTTCTCATTCTTACTGTCCATAAGAATCTCACATTCTTGTCTGAGGCTAAACGCCTCTCTACCAGAAGGGCGCGATGGGTTCTTTTCTTGTCAAGTCTCAATTACATAGTCTCATTCGTACCCGGTACTAAGAATGTAAGGGCTGATGCTTTGTTATGACTAGGAATGAGCTTCGAGTTCGAGTCAAACCCTAGTTCGACTCGAACATCGCCTGTTTGATTGTTCGTCGTATTGCGAATGTTATGGGCCTCTCGCGCTAAATTCGAGTGGCGCATCACAGCCCATAATTCACTGCGGCATTGCAGTGCATTGTTGGCTGATAACTGGCCAAGCATGCACTATGACCCGCATGCTTGGCCAATCACAGCGCCATCTGTAATATAAACAAAAAAGTCAGTTCTACTACCCATACATCACATAGAAAGCAGAGATCCCAGGTGCTCGATCCACAGTCGCTGGCTGAGTAGGGAAATGAGGAAAAGATTATCCGCACTCCGGTGATTGCTCTTAAGAAGTATAATATTTATTGACAAGCCACAGTGACCAAACGCAAAAAAGAACAGTTGATGCGTTTCAGCCTATAAGGCCTTATTTGCGTATGGTCACTGCAGCTTGTCAATAAATATTATACTTCTTAAGAGCAATCACCGGAGTGCGGATCATCTTTTCCTCACAGTGCCGTCTGTACAGAGAACAGTAACTGGCCAAAGCCAGGGTGGTTTTGGCCAATTATGGCTCAAGGGATTTAGTACATGCCCCACACTATAAAAGGCCGCCTGCGTGGCGGCCTTGTGTAGTGTGTTGTGACGGCAGAGAGAGATAGACAGACAGACAGTGTCATTTGATTTAAGTTAGAGTAGGCAGGCGAGTCAATTAGTTACACTTACAGTGTATTGTGTATTTATATGCATCCTAGGTGTTGTGTATATATATATATATATATATATATATATATATATATATATACACACTGTATTCAGTTTAGCTAGATCCATTCCTGTAATTCTCTTCCTAATGTACTGACAGGCAGGCAGGTGTTTTTACAGTATTTACAGTATTTTCCAGTTAGTGTACTGTGTCTTTTGCACAGTGCGCAGCTAGAGCTACCTGGGGAAAATTGCTGGTGTTCTTCTGATCCTATTAATACCACAGGCAGGCAGCTGCAGTATTTACAGTTAGTGTACTGTGTCCTCTGCACAGTGTGCACCTAAAGCTACATGAAGACAGTTGCTGGTGTTCTTTTGATCCTATTAGTACAACAGGAAGGCAGCTGCAGTATTTACAGTTAGCGTACTGTGTCCTCTGCACAGTGTGCACCTAAAGCTACCTGAAGACAATTGCTGGTGTTCTGATCCTACTAATACCACAGGCAGGCAGCTGCAATATTTACAGTTAGTGTACTGTGTCCTCTGCACAGTGCGCACCTAAAGCTAACTGAAGACATTTGCTGGTGTTCTGCTCCTATTAATACCACAGGCAGGCAGCTGCAGTATTTACAGTTAGTGTGCTGTGTCATCTGCACAGTGTGCACCTAAAACTACATGAAGACAATTGCTGGTATTCTTCTGATCCTTTTACTACCACAGGTAGGCAGCTGCAGTATTAACAGTTATGCCCCGTACACACGGTCGTATTTTCCGATGGACAATGTCCGATCGGATCGTGTTGTCGGAAATTCCGACCGTGTGTGGGCGCCATCGGACATTTTCCATCGGATTTTCCGACACACAAAGTTGGACAGCAGGAGATAAAATTTTCCGACAACAAAATCCGATCGCGTCAATTCCGACCGTGTGTGGCCTGTTCCGACGCACAAAGTGCCACGCATGCTCAGAAGAAATTCCGACACGGGACAGCTCGTTCTGGTAAACTTAGCGTTCGCAATGGATACAGCACTTTCGTCACGCTGCAATGTAAAAAATGGTTTAATACAGCGCACTCTCTTCTTCTTTATAATGTGACAAGAATTAAGTAGTTTTGCTGCTCATATTCACACACACTTCTCACAAAGTTTTATTTGTGTTTTTTTAGTGGGATTCCCTCAATATATTGTTATTAGTTGTCACATCTGACAGTTTTATATTTTTTATGTTTTTTTTTTTTTTGTTTTTAAGCCTTTTTTTTTCTTTAATGTTTGGATTTTTTCCAAGGCTGATCTTTGTTCAATGTTATTTTTATTTTTACTCCAGAATATTTTTGGGTGTGTTTTGTGTGGCAAGTTACCCCAACACCATTGATATATTTTATTATTTAATCTCAAGGAGATTGTTTGTTGTTGGTGTCCCTTGTTCATTTCACATTGTATATTAGAAATGTACCTGAATCCTCACAAACAAACCATCATTTTTGAAGTAAAACACATAGGAGAGTATAATTCCAAACAAAAATCCTTTATTAAGGGCTCAGAACCAAACAAAGAGGAAGGCAACACTGGATCAACAGGAGAATTTAGTGAAGCCTGGGACCCCCACGGCAGACATCAATTCTTAAACCTCAAAATTGGTGGCCTGAGGAGTCCATATGTAAGGGAGGGCAGTCTGGTCCGGGATTCACAGAGACTCGGATAGCAGCAGATGACATCAGTGTCCCCAGGCTGTGGTACCACAAGAGGCTGCATCTTTTGGCCGACCAGACTGGATCCAGGGCAATCACTGTCTGGTCTTCCTTTCACACTTCCTTCCGGGCTGTGGCTGTGCAGTTGGAGATGTGGCAGGAGGAGGAGTAGGACCTGGAGGAGGAGTAGGACCTGCAGGAGGAGGAGGAGGACCATCGCGAAGGTGTGTTTGAGGTGTAATTTGGCCCCTCATACCTTTCGCCAGAGCCTCTGATATGAGGGCCTCACACATAGCTTTTTGACCCTCCTCCATCCTCTGCATTTTATAGGCTATGAATGCAGCAATGTTCTCCTGCCTGGTGTGGGGTGCTCCCAGGACCTCTGTAGCCCTACAAAAAAATCTGATAGCAACCTCCTCTAGGGCACTCCTCCTACTGCCACTTTCTGTTTTCAGGGGGGGTGGAGGGACCTGCAGATCAGCTAGCCGGCTCGGCCCGGCCACCTCCTGGCTGAGACTTCCCTGTGTATGAAAAAGGGACATGGTTTTAGCTTTTGCATCATCAATCACAATCAGAAATTAGTACTCCCAACTAACATCTAGTTAACATCATTGATTGGACAAGCAGAAATATTTAGAGGAATGCTATACCTGGCTCAATCTGGGCTCCTCCACATGTGGCCTGGAAGGCTCAGGTTGGGCGTCAGAAGCCTCAGCCGGGGGGGGAAGGAAGCGTGGAAGGAAGACTGGAGAGTGATGACCTGGGTTCAGTCTGGCCTGCCAGAAAATGCAGCCTGTCGTAGTACAACATCCTGGGGACATAGATGTCATCTGCTGCTCCGGATCTCTGTGAATCCAGGACTTTATTGCGCTCCCTCAGATATGTGCTCCTCAGGCCACCAATGAAAATCTTTAAAAAAGTGATGTCTGCCGTGGGGATCACCTGCTTCACAATTTCACACAATTGCTCCAGTGCTGCCTTCCTCTTTGCTTGGTTCTTGTAATGGGGGTGTTTAATCTCCCACAGACAGGGCAGCTCCCTTAGCATCTCTATGAAGACTGAAATTAAGTCCTGATCTTTCAGTACCATATCCATGTTCACTGCAAGACACAACACAAGACAAAGCCTAATGTCACACCAAACTCTCCTAATCTTGTTACAATATAGGCCTCAATCTATAGAAGCAGTATAGGCCCAAGTTTGTCTCTTACCTTCGTTCTTACGATCGCCGCGTTCAATGCTCCTTCCTCCGCTCACAGATCAAATGTTACGCTTTATATACACTGCGCATGCGTGTAACTCCGCCCGCCCCTGACGTTCTTTCTAGTGTATTCCCTGCCCCTTTTCGTTCGGCGCAGTGGGGGAAGAGCATGATGGCGGACATACAGCAGGTGCGGGCTAATTGTAGCAACGAGGAGGAGGAGGAGGAGGAAAGGGCGGATCCAGGCACGTCCCGATCCAGAAGGAGACGTTTTAAGGCCACAAATATGTCGTTTGGGGAGATGTTGGAGATGGTCGACATCATGAGGAAGTCTGACTATGACGGAAAATATGGGCCTTACCCCAACCCCAACATCCGAAAGGCCAAAATCATTGGTAAAGTGGTCAGGAGTCTAGAGCGGAATTTCGGGGTACGAAGGTCTAAAGATCAGCTCAGGAAGCGGTGGTCAGACCTGAAGTTGAGAGAGCCAGAGCAGTACCGAAAGATCCGGAGAGTGCTGCAAAAAAGTAAGTAGTTGTGCTGTGTTCCTATTCTTTCTGTCTTTATTACGTTCGTTCTGCTCCATATGCTTTGATTAGTTGTAACGTTTCCAAAGGTCAACTTTAATGTTCATGGGCACATTATTCGTTCGTATCAAACATTTTTCTTTCGGCCTCTAGAACACCATTGTTTAGGCCATATGCATTTTCACACATTTTTGGGGGCCTACTTGGATGCCAAATATTTGTTTGTGTAGATGGGTTTGTTACTAGAATGAAATGCAAACTAGATTGTGTGTAAGGAGAGGACACTGAGCAGCTGTTTTCACATCTGGACACTGGAGCACTAGTGTGGGACACAAGAACACCATTTTTATTAGGGGGGCCACACAGGTGCTCCAGTGTATACTATAGGGGGGTCTCCATCTGTGAAGCTTGTACCAAACAGGTAAAGTATTGCAGCTTGACAAAGGGCAATAAAAAATATACATCTTGGAACTCGGCTAAAATAGACAATTGTACCCCACTTCCAAGCAATGTTTCCTATTTCTATAGTTCTGCCATCAAATATCTGTGTGCTAAGCATACCATTTTTGTTTTACATAGGGGAGAAAAGACTCGGACACCCCTCATCCCAGGAGACCAGAGACCCCCCCTCTCTGGAAGAAGGGGAAATACCAACCCAAGAAGCTGAGCAGGAGGAAGAAGACGTGGTGGAGATTGGCACCACAACAGGTGAGTGTCTGCGACCACAGATTCAGGTAAAAGAGATGGCTGGTGGCAGATTTTTGAGACCTTTTTTTTTGTTCTTTATCTCTTTTTAGGTGATCGTGATGTGAGGGATCCAGAACGCTTTACATCTGAAAGTGCCCAGATACTGATCGGGGAGATCATGGGGTGTAATCTCCAATTGCAAAACATACATCAACAAATCAGTGATGTTATTAAAAAAAATAATAACATCATTGATGTTTTGGGGCGAATTTAAACCCCACAAAATCACCTATTTTATCGTACCAAACTTTTTTCAATGTTTAGAAAAGCCAAATTTGGAGGATGCACACAGTGTGCCAACATGTGCTATCTGCCATCACGGGAGATCAATGGACGCGTTTTGGGGGGGCTACCCCTTCCTCAATTATAAAGTAGCGTTGAGGAAGGGCTTGCTCCCCCCAAACACGTCCCTTGATCCCCCCTGATGGCAGATAGCACATGTGGACATTTGTAAATTGGTGTGCATCTTCCAAATTTGGCTTTTCCAGGGGTGATTCCCCCCCATCTGAACGCTATATCAAACCCAGTTCCTAAATACTGATGTCTGATATAGCCTTCAGGTTTTACCTAATGTGAACTTTGTAAGTTCAAGTTTTTTGGCTTTCTTGTTGGTTTTACACAGGCCTGTTTTAGCTGAAATGGATATTTTGATTTTTCATAATGCTACTGCAAACATTGTTATACAACAAACATGTTGGTTTGTTTTCAAAACCTTTGGGGAATGCACATGTGATTGTGCAGGTATAAAAAAGTGCCTTACTCAAGAATGTGTGGATTATTGTCTCAACACTACAACACTTTTGGGGTGATGTAATTGTTGTTTTATGCACAAATGGGGGTTATTTCCTAAGGGCAAATCCTCTTTGCACTACAAGTGCAGGTTCAGTGCAGTTGCAAGTGCACTTGTAGTGAAATGTGTTTTTGCATTTAGGAAGTACCAGCCAACACTGTTTTTTATAAGGTTACCCAATCACGACATTTTCTGCACTCAACACATTTCTGTCAGGGTCAGCTAAAACAAACACAAGCAGTAAATGTCCACCAAGAATTTCTTTTGGTTGTTTTTTATTTGAAAAAGGTGTCACATATTGTCTGGCATATTGATAGCCCCCCTACCCGCAAAGAACTCCAGGTATCGTAACCGGACATCACGGGCATTCAGGGAGGGCAAGCCAGGACGGCCGCTTTCAAGTGCCGTCATTGTTGATGTATTTGGGATTCCGGCCTCAGGCCCAACTGAGCCAGCATAGTTGGCTGAATGTTTTCGTAGAAAATTATGGAGAACACAGCAGGCAAGTATTATATGGTTCAGTTTATACTCCGCCATATGGTTGGGTGTCATAAATAATCGGAACCGGCTGGCCAGGATTCCAAATGTGTTCTCCACCACTCTTCGGGCTCTGGCCAGCCGGTAATTAAAAACCCTCTGTTCCGGGGTGAGGGTCCTCATCGGGAATGGCCGCATCAGGTGGTCCCCCAGCGCAAATGCTTCATCAGCAACGAACACAAATGGGAGACCTTCAACATTGTCCTCTGGAGGTGGCAAGTCCAAGCTGCCATTCTGGAGACGCCTGTAGAACTCCGTCTGGGCGATCACTCCACCATCGGACATCCGGCCATTCTTCCCCACGTCCACATACAAGAAGTCGTAATTAGCCGACACCACCGCCAACATCACTATACTATTAAACCCCTTGTAAATAGTACGACCCCGAGTTGGGTGGTGGGACGATGTGGACGTGTTTCCCATCAATTTCCCCTCCGCAGTTAGGAAAGTCCCACCGCTGGGCAAAGTGGGAGGCCACAGTCTGCCATTCCTGTGGCGTGGAAGGAAACTGTTGAGGAAAAAACAATAAACATTACTATTTTTTCACAGAAACCTGGAAAGCAGATTAGACACAAACATTATGGGTCAACCTCCAGATAGCATTTATTAAGGGGAATTTAACTACAACAAAGTATAAGGTACACCTATCATATCCCCCCTCTCATGGGCCATTTCTAACATAATAGGGGGGGGAACTCTTGGACAGGTAACCCTCTTCACTTCATTGAGAGATGAATGCCTAAATACAGGGTATTACTTGGAACAGCCCCTCCTTAGTTACACTATTGGCAGCCCACTGGACACGTAAGAAGTGTCATAATACAAAGATATAAATACACACTGTACACATTTGAGCACATTTGGACATTCTGCTATTACCTATCAAGATCATAATAGGATACAAGAACTTTAAACAGTACCATTGGAAAGTATACAGGCAGGCCCTTGCATTACATGCTTTGGGGAATTCATCCATAAATCTGAGCACTAAAGAGATGGGTATAGTGTGTATGGGTTTGGCAAAGTCAGCAGATAGATGATTGAGGATAGAGAATTGGGATCAGCTGACTTAGCAGTTGGGGGAGGGAGGGTTACAAAAAATTTGGGGACACCACAAAAAAAAGCCTCTGGCCCTCTGCCTGAATATAAATCAAAAATAACATTTCAAAACATTTTAGGGGGTGTTTGGGGTAAAGCACTACTATGGAGCTGATAAAATACATTGTTAAGTAACTACATGAGGTGAATATAGGGCAGGAGACACCATGCTGGGGAGGTTATTGAAGGGCAAATATGTATGAAGGACCTAAAATAATAATTACATAAAAATCCAGCATGCATGAGGACAAAGGGGACATTCACAGCATAATACAATCATGGTAATTAGGGAATGAGGAAAGAAATACAATATATTATCAAACATTCAATACAATAAAATGTGATATAAAAGGATAAAAATCTTACCTTCATATACTCCTTCTGCAGGACCTGTATGATGGCAGAACAGGTCTCTGGGATAATGATCCCCAGAGCCTGGGGGGAGATGCCTGTCGAGAACTTCAAGTCCTGCAGACTTCTCCCTGTGGCCAAATACCGCAAGGTAGCGACCAACCTCTGCTCCGGAGTGATGGCTTGCCTCATGCAGGTATCCTGCCTGCTGATATAGGGGGTCAGCGAAGCCAACAAACGGTGAAATACGGGGTCCGTCATCCTGAGAAAGTTCCTGAAATCATCAGGATTATTCTCACGGATCTCACGGAGCAAAGGCATATAACAGAACTGGTGACGCTGAAGCAACCAATTCTTGGTCCATGAACTCCTCCCCACCCTGTTCATGGACTGGACTTGTGTCAAGGTCAGGACCCCAACACCAAGCCCCCGCACAGCACGAACTCTACGAGGAGTACGCATACGCAACATGGCTAGAAAACGGTCGGCTGCTCAGAACGAAGTAACAGAACGCACTGAAGAACAGCAAGGCCTGTGAAGAGCGACCTGAAAAACAGCAACGAGCGGACAAGATCACACAGAACACTCCAATACGAACTGACTGCACGCACTGAAGAGCAGATACAAACCCACAAGTACAAACTGAACGGCAGAAAACGATCTGAAAGCCACGAGTCTGAAAAAGCGCGAATCGTCTCTCACCAAACTTTTACTAACACGAGATTAGCAAAAGGAGCCCAAAGGGTGCCGCGCTTGGTTCTGAACTGGCCTTTTCTAGTCTCGTCGTACGTGCTTGACGTCACCGCGTTCTTGGCGATCGGAAATTCCGACAACTTTGTGCGACCGTGTGTAGACAAAACAAGTTTGAGCCAACATCCGTCGGAAAAAATCCTAGGATTTTGTTGTCGGAATGTCCGAACAAAGTCCGACCGTGTGTACGGGGCATTAGTGTACTGTGTTCTCTGCACAGTGTGCACCTAAAGCTACCTGAAGACAATTGCTGTTCTTCTGATCCTATTAGAACCACAGGCAGACAGCTGCAGTATTTACAGTTAGTGTAGTGTGTCCTCTGCACAGTGTGCACCTAAAGCTACCTGAAGACAATTGCTAGTGTTCTGATCCTATTAGTACCACAGGCAGACAGCTGCAGTATTTACAGTTAGTGTAGTGTGTCCTCTGCACAGTGTGCACCTAAAGCTATCTGAAGACAATTGCTAGTGTTCTGATTCTATTAATACCACAGGCAGGCAGCTGCAGTATTTACAGTTAGTGTACTGTGTCCTCTGCACAGTGTGTGCCTAAAGCTACCTGAAGACAATTGCTGGTGTTGTTCTGATCATATTAATACCACAGGCAGACAGCTGCAGTATTTACAGTTAGTGTACTGTGTCCTCTGCACAGTGTGCACCTAAAGCTACCTGAAGACAATTGCTTTTGTTCTGATCCCATTAATACCACAGGCAGGCAGCTGCAGTATTTACAGTTAGTGTACTGTGTCCTCTGCACAGTGTGCACCTAAAGCTACCTGAAGACAATGGCTGGTGTTCTGATCCTATTAATGCCACAGGTAGGCAGCTGCAGTATTTACAGTTAGTGTACTTTGTCCTCTGCACAGTGTGCACCTAAAGCTACATGAAGACAATTGCTGGTGTTCTTATCCTATTAATACCACAGGTAGGCAGCTGCAGTATTTACAGTTAGTTTACTGTGTCCTCTGCACAGTGTGCACCTAAAAGCTACCTGAGGACAACTGCTGGTGTTCTGATCCTATTAATACCACAGGTAGGGATGAGCCGAACACCCCCCTGTTTGGTTCGCACCAGAAAATGCGAACAGGAAAAAAGTTCGTTCGAACACGCGAACACCGTTAAAGTCTATAGGACACGAACATGAATAATCAAAAGTGCTAATTTTAAAGGCTTATATGCAAGTTATTGTCATAAAAAGTGTTTGGGGACCTGGGTCCTGCCCCAGGGGATATGGATCAATGCAAAAAAAAAGTTTTAAAAATGGCCGTTTTTTCAGGAGCAGTGATTTTAATAATGCTTAAAGTCAAACAATAAAAGTGTAATATCCCTTTAAATTTTATAGTTGGGGGGTGTCTATAGTATGCCTGTAAAGGGGCGCATGTTTCCCGTGTTTAGAACAGTCTGATAGCAAAATGACATTTCGAAGGAAAAAACCCATTTAAAACTACTCGTGGCTATTGCATTGCCGACAAATAAACATAGAAGTTCATTGATAAAAACGGCATGGGAATTCCCCACAGGGCAACCCCGAACCAAAATGAAAAAAAAAAAATGACGTGGGAGTCCCCCTAAATTCCATACCAGGCCCTTTAGGTCTGGTATGGATATTAAGGGGAACCCCGGCCAAAATTTTTTAAAAAATGACGTGGAGTTCCCCCTAAAATCCATACCAGACCCTTCAGGTCTGGTATGGATTTTAAGGGGAACCCCGTGCCAAAAAGGCCGCAGGAAAAGAGGGGGGGCGAGAGTGCACCCCCCCTCCTGAACCGTACCAGGCCACATGCCCTCAACATTGGTAGGGTGCTTTGGGGTAGCCCCCCAAAACACCTTGTCCCCATGTTGATGAGGACAAGGGCCTCATCCCCACAACCCTGGCCGGTGGTTGTGGAGGTCTGTGGGCGGGGGGCTTATCGGAATCTGGAAACCCCCTTTAACAAGGGGACCCCAGATTCCGCCCCCCCGTGTGAAATGGTAAGGGGGTACTTACCCCTACCATTTCACTAAAAAACTGTTAAAAATTGAAGGGCAAATATGTATGAAGGACCTAAAATAATAATTACATAAAAATCCAGCATGCATGAGGACAAAGGGGACATTCACAGCATAATACAATCATGGTAATTAGGGAATGAGGAAAGAAATACAATATATTATCAAACATTCAATACAATAAAATGTGATATAAAAGGATAAAAATCTTACCTTCATATACTCCTTCTGCAGGACCTGTATGATGGCAGAACAGGTCTCTGGGATAATGATCCCCAGAGCCTGGGGGGAGATGCCTGTCGAGAACTTCAAGTCCTGCAGACTTCTCCCTGTGGCCAAATACCGCAAGGTAGCGACCAACCTCTGCTCCGGAGTGATGGCTTGCCTCATGCAGGTATCCTGCCTGCTGATATAGGGGGTCAGCGAAGCCAACAAACGGTGAAATACGGGGTCCGTCATCCTGAGAAAGTTCCTGAAATCATCAGGATTATTCTCACGGATCTCACGGAGCAAAGGCATATAACAGAACTGGTGACGCTGAAGCAACCAATTCTTGGTCCATGAACTCCTCCCCACCCTGTTCATGGACTGGACTTGTGTCAAGGTCAGGACCCCAACACCAAGCCCCCGCACAGCACGAACTCTACGAGGAGTACGCATACGCAACATGGCTAGAAAACGGTCGGCTGCTCAGAACGAAGTAACAGAACGCACTGAAGAACAGCAAGGCCTGTGAAGAGCGACCTGAAAAACAGCAACGAGCGGACAAGATCGCACAGAACACTCCAATACGAACTGACTGCACGCACTGAAGAGCAGATACAAACCCACAAGTACAAACTGAACGGCAGAAAACGATCTGAAAGCCACGAGTCTGAAAAAGCGCGAATCGTCTCTCACCAAACTTTTACTAACACGAGATTAGCAAAAGGAGCCCAAAGGGTGCCGCGCTTGGTTCTGAACTGGCCTTTTCTAGTCTCGTCGTACGTGCTTGACGTCACCGCGTTCTTGGCGATCGGAAATTCCGACAACTTTGTGCGACCGTGTGTAGGCAAAACAAGTTTGAGCCAACATCCGTCTGAAAAAATCCTAGGATTTTGTTGTCGGAATGTCCGAACAAAGTCCGACCGTGTGTACGGGGCATTAGTGTACTGTGTTCTCTGCACAGTGTGCACCTAAAGCTACCTGAAGACAATTGCTGTTCTTCTGATCCTATTAGAACCACAGGCAGACAGCTGCAGTATTTACAGTTAGTGTAGTGTGTCCTCTGCACAGTGTGCACCTAAAGCTACCTGAAGACAATTGCTAGTGTTCTGATCCTATTAGTACCACAGGCAGACAGCTGCAGTATTTACAGTTAGTGTAGTGTGTCCTCTGCACAGTGTGCACCTAAAGCTATCTGAAGACAATTGCTAGTGTTCTGATTCTATTAATACCACAGGCAGGCAGCTGCAGTATTTACAGTTAGTGTACTGTGTCCTCTGCACAGTGTGTGCCTAAAGCTACCTGAAGACAATTGCTGGTGTTGTTCTGATCATATTAATACCACAGGCAGACAGCTGCAGTATTTACAGTTAGTGTACTGTGTCCTCTGCACAGTGTGCACCTAAAGCTACCTGAAGACAATTGCTTTTGTTCTGATCCCATTAATACCACAGGCAGGCAGCTGCAGTATTTACAGTTAGTGTACTGTGTCCTCTGCACAGTGTGCACCTAAAGCTACCTGAAGACAATGGCTGGTGTTCTGATCCTATTAATGCCACAGGTAGGCAGCTGCAGTATTTACAGTTAGTGTACTTTGTCCTCTGCACAGTGTGCACCTAAAGCTACATGAAGACAATTGCTGGTGTTCTTATCCTATTAATACCACAGGTAGGCAGCTGCAGTATTTACAGTTAGTGTACTTTGTCCTCTGCACAGTGTGCACCTAAAAGCTACCTGAAGACAACTGCTGGTGTTCTGATCCTATTAATACCACAGGTAGGGATGAGCCGAACACCCCCCTGTTTAGTTCGCACCAGAAAATGCGAACAGGAAAAAAGTTCGTTCGAACACGCGAACACCGTTAAAGTCTATAGGACACGAACATGAATAATCAAAAGTGCTAATTTTAAAGGCTTATATGCAAGTTATTGTCATAAAAAGTGTTTGGGGACCTGGGTCCTGCCCCAGGGGATATGGATCAATGCAAAAAAAAAGTTTTAAAAATGGCCGTTTTTTCAGGAGCAGTGATTTTAATAATGCTTAAAGTCAAACAATAAAAGTGTAATATCCCTTTAAATTTTATAGTTGGGGGGTGTCTATAGTATGCCTGTAAAGGGGCGCATGTTTCCCGTGTTTAGAACAGTCTGATAGCAAAATGACATTTCGAAGGAAAAAACCCATTTAAAACTACTCGTGGCTATTGCATTGCCGACAAATAAACATAGAAGTTCATTGATAAAAACGGCATGGGAATTCCCCACAGGGCAACCCCGAACCAAAATGAAAAAAAAAAAATGACGTGGGAGTCCCCCTAAATTCCATACCAGGCCCTTTAGGTCTGGTATGGATATTAAGGGGAACCCCGGCCAAAATTTTTTAAAAAATGACGTGGAGTTCCCCCTAAAATCCATACCAGACCCTTCAGGTCTGGTATGGATTTTAAGGGGAACCCCGCGCCAAAAAGGCCGCAGGAAAAGAGGGGGGGCGAGAGTGCACCCCCCCCTCCTGAACCGTACCAGGCCACATGCCCTCAACATTGGTAGGGTGCTTTGGGGTAGCCCCCCAAAACACCTTGTCCCCATGTTGATGAGGACAAGGGCCTCATCCCCACAACCCTGGCCGGTGGTTGTGGAGGTCTGTGGGCGGGGGGCTTATCGGAATCTGGAAACCCCCTTTAACAAGGGGACCCCAGATTCCGCCCCCCCGTGTGAAATGGTAAGGGGGTACTTACCCCTACCATTTCACTAAAAAACTGTTAAAAATTGAAGGGCAAATATGTATGAAGGACCTAAAATAATAATTACATAAAAATCCAGCATGCATGAGGACAAAGGGGACATTCACAGCATAATACAATCATGGTAATTAGGGAATGAGGAAAGAAATACAATATATTATCAAACATTCAATACAATAAAATGTGATATAAAAGGATAAAAATCTTACCTTCATATACTCCTTCTGCAGGACCTGTATGATGGCAGAACAGGTCTCTGGGATAATGATCCCCAGAGCCTGGGGGGAGATGCCTGTCGAGAACTTCAAGTCCTGCAGACTTCTCCCTGTGGCCAAATACCGCAAGGTAGCGACCAACCTCTGCTCCGGAGTGATGGCTTGCCTCATGCAGGTATCCTGCCTGCTGATATAGGGGGTCAGCGAAGCCAACAAACGGTGAAATACGGGGTCCGTCATCCTGAGAAAGTTCCTGAAATCATCAGGATTATTCTCACGGATCTCACGGAGCAAAGGCATATAACAGAACTGGTGACGCTGAAGCAACCAATTCTTGGTCCATGAACTCCTCCCCACCCTGTTCATGGACTGGACTTGTGTCAAGGTCAGGACCCCAACACCAAGCCCCCGCACAGCACGAACTCTACGAGGAGTACGCATACGCAACATGGCTAGAAAACGGTCGGCTGCTCAGAACGAAGTAACAGAACGCACTGAAGAACAGCAAGGCCTGTGAAGAGCGACCTGAAAAACAGCAACGAGCGGACAAGATCGCACAGAACACTCCAATACGAACTGACTGCACGCACTGAAGAGCAGATACAAACCCACAAGTACAAACTGAACGGCAGAAAACGATCTGAAAGCCACGAGTCTAAAAAAGCGCGAATCGTCTCTCACCAAACTTTTACTAACACGAGATTAGCAAAAGGAGCCCAAAGGGTGCCGTGCTTGGTTCTGAACTGGCCTTTTCTAGTCTCGTCGTACGTGCTTGACGTCACCGCGTTCTTGGCGATCGGAAATTCCGACAACTTTGTGCGACCGTGTTTGTAGGCAAAACAAGTTTGAGCCAACATCCGTCTGAAAAAATCCTAGGATTTTGTTGTCGGAATGTCCGAACAAAGTCTGACCGTGTGTACGGGGCATTAGTGTACTGTGTTCTCTGCACAGTGTGCACCTAAAGCTACCTGAAGACAATTGCTGTTCTTCTGATCCTATTAGAACCACAGGCAGACAGCTGCAGTATTTACAGTTAGTGTAGTGTGTCCTCTGCACAGTGTGCACCTAAAGCTACCTGAAGACAATTGCTAGTGTTCTGATCCTATTAGTACCACAGGCAGACAGCTGCAGTATTTACAGTTAGTGTAGTGTGTCCTCTGCACAGTGTGCACCTAAAGCTATCTGAAGACAATTGCTAGTGTTCTGATTCTATTAATACCACAGGCAGGCAGCTGCAGTATTTACAGTTAGTGTACTGTGTCCTCTGCACAGTGTGTGCCTAAAGCTACCTGAAGACAATTGCTGGTGTTGTTCTGATCATATTAATACCACAGGCAGACAGCTGCAGTATTTACAGTTAGTGTACTGTGTCCTCTGCACAGTGTGCACCTAAAGCTACCTGAAGACAATTGCTTTTGTTCTGATCCCATTAATACCACAGGCAGGCAGCTGCAGTATTTACAGTTAGTGTACTGTGTCCTCTGCACAGTGTGCATCTAAAGCTACCTGAAGACAATGGCTGGTGTTCTGATCCTATTAATGCCACAGGTAGGCAGCTGCAGTATTTGCAGTTAGTGTACTTTGTCCTCTGCACAGTGTACACCTAAAGCTACATGAAGACAATTGCTGGTGTTCTTATCCTATTAATACCACAGGTAGGCAGCTGCAGTATTTACAGTTAGTGTACTTTGTCCTCTGCACAGTGTGCACCTAAAAGCTACCTGAAGACAACTGCTGGTGTTCTGATCCTATTAATACCACAGGTAGGGATGAGCCGAACACCCCCCTGTTTGGTTCGCACCAGAAAATGCGAACAGGAAAAAAGTTTGTTCGAACACGCGAACACCGTTAAAGTCTATAGGACACGAACATGAATAATCAAAAGTGCTAATTTTAAAGGCTTATATGCAAGTTATTGTCATAAAAAGTGTTTGGGGACCTGGGTCCTGCCCCAGGGGATATGGATCAATGCAAAAAAAAAAGTTTTAAAAATGGCCGTTTTTTCAGGAGCAGTGATTTTAATAATGCTTAAAGTCAAACAATAAAAGTGTAATATCCCTTTAAATTTTATAGTTGGGGGGTGTCTATAGTATGCCTGTAAAGGGGCGCATGTTTCCCGTGTTTAGAACAGTCTGATAGCAAAATGACATTTCGAAGGAAAAAACCCATTTAAAACTACTCGTGGCTATTGCATTGCCGACAAATAAACATAGAAGTTCATTGATAAAAACGGCATGGGAATTCCCCACAGGGCAACCCCGAACCAAAATGAAAAAAAAAAAATGACGTGGGAGTCCCCCTAAATTCCATACCAGGCCCTTTAGGTCTGGTATGGATATTAAGGGGAACCCCGGCCAAAATTTTTTAAAAAATGACGTGGAGTTCCCCCTAAAATCCATACCAGACCCTTCAGGTCTGGTATGGATTTTAAGGGGAACCCCGCGCCAAAAAGGCCGCAGGAAAAGAGGGGGGGCGAGAGTGCACCCCCCCTCCTGAACCGTACCAGGCCACATGCCCTCAACATTGGTAGGGTGCTTTGGGGTAGCCCCCCAAAACACCTTGTCCCCATGTTGATGAGGACAAGGGCCTCATCCCCACAACCCTGGCCGGTGGTTGTGGAGGTCTGTGGGCGGGGGGCTTATCGGAATCTGGAAACCCCCTTTAACAAGGGGACCCCAGATTCCGCCCCCCCCGTGTGAAATGGTAAGGGGGTACTTACCCCTACCATTTCACTAAAAAACTGTTAAAAATGACCAGAGACAGTTTTTGACAATTCCTTTATTTAAATGCTTCTTCTTTCTTCTATCTTCCTTCATCTTCTTCTTCTGGTTCTTCTGGCTCTTCTGGTTCTTCCTCCGACGTTCTCGTCCAGCATCTCCTCCGCGGCCTCTTCTATTTTCTTCTCCTCGGGCCGCTCCGCACCCATGGCATGGGGGGAGGCTCCCGCTCTTCTCTTCATCTTCTTCTTCATCTTCTTCTCTTCTTCCTTCTTCTCTTCTTCATTTTCTTCTCCGGGCCGCTCCGCACCCATGCTGGCATGGAGGGAGGCTCCCACTGTGTGACGGCGTCCCCTCGTCTGACGGTTCTTAAATAACGGGGGGCGAGGCCACCCGGTGACCCCGCCCCCCTCTGACGCACGGTGACTTGACGGGACTTCCCTGTGACGTCACGGGGAATGCCACAGGGAAGTCATGTCATGTCCCATGTGTCAGGGGGGGTGGGGTCACTGGGTGGCCCTGCCCCCCATTATTTAAGAACCGTCAGACGAGGAGACGCTGTCACACAGCGGGAGCCTCCCTCCATGCCAGCATGGGTGCGGAGCGGCCAGGAGAAGAAAATGAAGAAGAGAAGAAGAGAAGAAGAGAAGAAGAAGAAGATGAAGAGAAGAGCGGGAGCCTCCCCCCATGCCATGGGTGCGGAGCGACCAGAGGAGAAGAAGATAGAAGACGCCGTGGAGGAGATGCTGGACGAGAACGCCGGAGGAAGAACCAAAAGAAACAGAAGAAGAAGAAGATGAAGGATGTTAGAAGAAAGAAGAAGCATTTAAATAAAGGAATTGACAAAAACTGTCTCTTGTAATTTTTAACATTTTTGACAGTTTTTTAGTGAAATGGTAGGGGTAAGTACCCCCTTACCATTTCACACAGGGGGGGGCTGGGATCTGGGGGTCCCCTTGTTAAAAGGGGCTTCCAGATTCCGATAAGCCCCCTGCCCGCAGACCCCCACAACCACCGGCCAGGGTTGTGGGGATGAGGCCCTTGTCCTCATCAACATGGGGACAAGGTGTTTTGGGGGGCTACCCCAAAGCACCCTCCCAATGTTGAGGGCATGTGGCCTGGTACGGTTCAGGAGGGGGGCCGCACTCTCATCCCCCCCTCTTTTCCTGCGGCCTGCCAGGTTGCGTGCTCGGATAAGGGTCTGGTATGGATTTTTGGGGGACCCCACGCCGTATTTTTTTTTTTTTTGGCGCGGGGTTCTCCTTAAAATCCATACCAGACCTGAAGGGTCTGGTATGGAATTT
The DNA here is from genome assembly GCF_042186555.1 of Aquarana catesbeiana. Classification (NCBI taxonomy): domain Eukaryota; kingdom Metazoa; phylum Chordata; class Amphibia; order Anura; family Ranidae; genus Aquarana; species Aquarana catesbeiana. The sequence continues at coordinate 380,293,203 of NC_133327.1, forward strand.
AGGGGGACTCCCACGTCATTTTTTTTTTAAATTTTGGTTCGGGGTTGCCCTGTGGGGAATTCCCATGCTGTTTTTATCAATGAACTTCTATGTGTATTGTCGGCAATGCAATAGCCGCAGGTAGTTTTAAATGGGTTTTTTCCTTCGAAATGTCATTTTGCTGTCAGACTGTTCTAAACACGGAAACATGCGCCCCTTTACAGGCATACTATAGACACCCCCAAGCTACGAAATTTAAAGGGATATTACACTTTTATTGTTTGACTTTAAGCATTATTAAAATCACTGCTCCAGAAAAAACGGCCGTTTTTAAAACTTTTTTTTGCATTGATCCATGTACTGTGGGGCAGGACCCAGGTCCCCAAACACTTTTTATGACAATAACTTGCATATAAGCCTTTCAAATTAGCACTTTTGATTTCTCCCACAGACTTTTAAAGGGTGTTCCGCGGCATTCGAATTTGCCGCGAACACCCCAAATTGTTCGCTGTTCGGCGAACTTGCGAACAACCAATGCTCGAGTCGAACATGTGTTCGACTCGAACTCGAAGCTCATCCCTAACCACAGGCAGGCAGCTGCAGTATTTACAGTTAGTGTACTGTGTCCTCTGCACAGTGTGCACCTAAAGCTACCTGAAGACAAATGCTGGTGTTTCATCTGATCCTATTAGTACCACAGGCAGGCAGCTGCAGTATTTACAGTTAGTGTACTGTGTTCTCTGCACAGTGTGCACCTAAAGCTACCTGAAGACAATTGCTGTTGTTTTGATCCTATTAATACCACAGGCAGGCAGATGCAGTATTTCCAGCTAGTGTGCTGTTCCCTCTGCACAGTGTGCACCTAAAGCTACCTGAAGACAATTGCTGGTGTTCTGATCCTATTAATACCACAGGCAGGCAGCTGCAGTATTTACAGTTAGTGTACTGTGTCCTCTGCACAGTGTGCACCTAAAGCTACCTGAAGACAATTGCTGTTGTTTTGATCCTATTAATACCACAGGCAGGCAGATGCAGTATTTCCAGCTAGTGTGCTGTTCCCTCTGCACAGTGTGCACCTAAAGCTACCTGAAGACAATTGCTGGTGTTCTGATCCTATTAATACCACAGGCAGGCAGCTGCAGTATTTACAGTTTGTGTACTGTGTCCTCTGCACAGTGTGTGCCTAAAGCTACCTGAAGACAATTGATGTGTTCTTCTGATCCTATTAGGACCACAGGCAGACAGTTGCTGTACTTACTGTTAGTGTACTGTGTCCTCTGCACAGTGTGCACCTAAAGCTACCTGAAGACAATTGCTTTTGTTCTGATCCCATTAATACCACAGGCAGGCAGCTGCAGTATTTGCAGTTAGTGTACTGTGTCCTCTGCACAGTGTGCACCTAAAGCTACCTGAAGACAATTGCTGGTGTTCTGATCCTATTAATACCACAGGTAGGCAGCTGCAGTATTTACAGTTAGTGTGCTGTGTCCTCTGCACAGTGTGCACCTAAAGCTACAGGAAGACAATTGCTGGTGTTCTTATCCTATTAATACCACAGGTAGGCAGCTGCAGTATTTACAGTTACTTTACTGTGTCCTCTGTACAGTGTGCATCTAAAGCTACCTGAAGACAATTGCTGGTGTTCTGATCCTATTAATACCACAGGCAGGCAGCTGCAGTATTTACAGTTAGTGTACTGTGTCCTCTGCACAGGGTGCACCTAAAGCTACCTGAAGACAATCCTATTAATACCACAGGCAGGCAGCTGCAGTATTTACAGTTAGTGTACTGTGTCCTCTGCACAGTGTGTGCCTAAAGATACCTGAAGACAATTGATGTGTTCTTCTGATCCTATTAGGACCACAGGCAGACAGTTGCAGTACTTACAGTTAGTGTACTGTGTCCTCTGCACAGTGTGCACCTAAAGCTACCTGAAGACAATTGCTTTTGTTCTGATCCCATTAATACCACAGGCAGGCAGCTGCAGTATTTACAGTTACTTTACTGTGTCCTCTGCACAGTGTGCATCTAAAGCTACCTGAAGACAATTGCTGGTGTTCTGATCCTATTAATACCACAGGCAGGCGGCTGCAGTATTTACAGTTAGTGGACTGTGTCCTCTGCACAGTGTGCACCTAAAGCTACCTGAAGACAATTGCTGGTGTTTCATCTGATCCTATTAGTACCACAGGCAGACAGCTGCAGTATTTACAGTTAGTGTACTGTGTCCTATGCACAGTGTGCACCTAAATCTACCTGAAGACAATTGCTGTTTTTTTGATCCTATTAATACCACAGGCAGGCAGCTGCAGTATTTACAGTTAGTGTACTGTGTCCTCTGCACAGTGTGCACCCAAAGCTACCTGAAGACAATTGCTGGTGTTCTGATCCTATTAATACCACAGGCAGGCAGCTGCAGTATTTACAGTTAGTGTGCTGTGCCCTCTGCACAGTGTGCACCTAAAGCTACCTGAAGACAATTGCTGGTTCTCTGATCCTATTAATACCACAGGTAGGCAGCTGCAGTATTTACAGTTAGTGTATTGTGTCCTCTGCACAGTGTGTGCCTAAAGCTACCTGAAGACAATTGCTGGTGTTGTTCTGATCCTATTAATACCACAGGTAGGCAGCTGCAGTATTTCCAGTTAGTGTACTGTGTCCTCTGCCCAGTGTGCACCTAAAGCTACATGAAGACAATTGCTGGTGTTCTTATCCTATTAATACCACAAGTAGGCAGCTGCAGTATTTACAGTTAGTTTACTGTGTCCTCTGCACAGTGTGCACCTAAAGCTACCTGAAGACAATTGCTGTTGTTTTGATCCTATTAATACCACAGGCAGGCAGCTGCAGTATTTACAGTTAGTGTACTGTGTCCTCTGCACAGTGTGCACCCAAAGCTACCTGAAGACAATTGCTGGTGTTCTGATCCTATTAATACCACAGGCAGGCAGCTGCAGTATTTACAGTTAGTGTGCTGTGTCCTCTGCACAGTGTGCACCTAAAGCTACATGAAGACAATTGCTGGTGTTCTGATCCTATTAATACCACAGGCAGGCAGCTGCAGTATTTACAGTTAGTGTACTGTGTCCTCTGCACAGTATGCACCTAAAGCTACCTGAAGACAATTGCTGGTGTTTCATCTGATCCTATTAGTACCACAGGCAGGCAGCTGCTGTATTTACAGTTAGTGTACTGTGTCCTCTGCACAGTGTGTGCCTAAAGCTACCTGAAGACAATTGCTGGTGTTGTTCAGATCCTATTAATACCACAGGTAGGCAGCTGCAGTATTTACAGTTAGTGTACTGTGTCCTCTGCACAGTGTGCACCTAAAGCTACATGAAGATAATTGCTGGTGTTCTTATCCTATTAATACCACAGGCAGGCAGCTGCAGTATTTACAGTTAGTTTACTGTGTCCTCTGCACAGTGTGCACCTAAAGCTACCTGAAGACAATTGCTGTTGTTTTGATCCTATTAATACCACAGGCAGGCAGCTGCAGTATTTCCAGTTAGTGTAGTGTGTCCTCTGCACAGTGTGCACCTAAAGCTACCTGAAGACAATTGCTGGTGTTCTGATCCTATTAATACCACAGGCAGACAGCTGCAGTATTTACAGTTAGTGTAGTGTGTCCTCTGCACAGTGTGCACCTACAGCTACCTGAAGACAATTGCTTTTGTTCTGATCCCATTAATACCACAGGCAGGCAGCTGCAGTATTTACAGTTAGTGTATTGTGTCCTCTGCACAGTGTGCACCTAAAGCTACATGAAGACAATTGCTGGTGTTCTTATCCTATTAATACAATAGGTAGGCAGCTGCAGTATTCACCGTTAGTTTACTGTGTCCTCTGCACAGTGTGCACCTAAAGCTACCTGAAGACAATTGCTGGTGTTCTAATCCTAGTAATACCACTGGCAGGCAGCTGCAGTATTTAGAGTTAGTGTACTGTGTCCTCTGCACAGTGTGCACCTAAAGCTACCTGAAGGCAATTGCTGGTGTTTCATCTGATCCTATTAGTACCACAGGCAGGCAGCTGCAGTATTTACAGTTAGTGTACTGTGTCCTCTGTACAGTGTGCACCTAAAGCTACCTGAAGACAATTGCTGTTGTTTTGATCCTATTAATACCACAGGCAGGCAGCTGCAGTATTTACAGTTAGTGTACTGTGTCCTCTGCACAGTGTGCACCTAAAACTACCAGAAGACAATTGCTGGTGTTCTGATCCTATTAATACCACAGGCAGGCAGCTGCAGTATTTACAGTTAGTGTAGTGTGTCCTCTGCACAGTGTGCACCTAAAGCTACCTGAAGACAATTGCTAGTGTTCTGATCCTATTAGTACCACAGGCAGGCAGCTGCAGTATTTACAGTTAGTGTAGTGTGTCCTCTGCACAGTGTGCACCTAAAGCTACCTGAAGACAATTGCTAGTGTTCTGATTGTATTAGTACCACAGGCAGGCAGCTGCAGTATTTACAGTAAGTGTACTGTGTCATCTGCACAGTGTGCACCTAAAGCTACCTGAAGACAATTGCTGTTCTTCTAATCCTATTAGTACCACAGGCAGACAGCTGAAGTATTTACAGTTAGTGTAGTGTGTCCTCTGCACAGTGTGCACCTAAAGCTAACTGAAGACAATTGCTAGTGTTCTGATCCTATTAATACCACAGGCAGGCAGATGCAGTATTTACAGTTAGTGGACTGTGTCCTCTGCACAGTGTGCACCTAAAGCTACCTGAAGACAATTGCTGGTGTTCTTCTAATCCTATTAGTACCACAGGCAGGCAGCTGCAATATTTAGAGTTAGTGTACTGTGTCCTCTGCACAGTGTGCACCTAAATCTACCTGAAGACAATTGCTGGTGTTCTGATCCCATTAATACCACAGGCAGGCAGCTGCAGTATTTACAGTTAGTGTACTGTGTCCTCCGCACAGTGTACACCTAAAGCTACCTGAAGACAATTGCTGGTGTTCTTCTAATCCTATTAATACCACAGGTAGGCAGCTGCAATATTTAGAGTTAGTGTACTGTGTTCTCTGCACAGTGTGCACCTAAATCTACCTGAAGACAATTGCTGGTGTTCTGATCCCATTAATACCACAGGCAGGCAGCTGCAGTATTTACAGTTAGTGTACTGTGTCCTCTGCACAGTGTACACCTAAAGCTACCTGAAGACCATTGCTGGTGTTCTGATCCTATTAATACCACAGGCAGGCAGCTGCAGTATTTACAGTTAGTGTGCTGTGCCATCTGCACAGTGTGCACCTAAAACTACATGAAGACAATTGCTGGTGTTCTTCTGATCCTATTAGTACCACAGGTAGGCAGCTGCAGTATTTACAGTAAGTGTACTGTGTCCTCTGCACAGAGTGCACCTAAAGCTACCTGAAGACAATTGCTGTTCTTCTGATCCTAGTAGTACCACAGGCAGACAGCTGCAGAATTTCCAGTTAGTGTAGTGTGTCCTCTGCACAGTGTGCACCTAAAGCTACCTGAAGACAATTGCTGTTCTTCTGATCCTAATAGTACCACAGGCAGACAGCTGCAGTATTTCCAGTTAGTGTAGTGTGTCCTCTGCACAGTGTTCACCTAAAGCTACCTGAAGACAATTGCTGTTCTTCTGATCCTAGTAGTACCACAGGCAGACAGCTGCAGCATTTCCAGTTAGTCTAGTGTGTCCTCTGCACAGTGTGCACCTAAAGCTACCTGAAGACATTTGCTGGTGTTCTTCTGATCCTATTAGTACCACAGGCAGGCAGCTGCAGTATTTACAGTTAGTGTACTGTGTCCTCTGCACAGTGTGCACCTAAAGCTACCTGAAGACAATTGCTGTTGTTTGATCCTATTAATACCACAGGCAGGCAGCTGCAGTATTTACAGTAATGCCCCGTACACACGGTCGGACTTTGTTCGGACATTCCGACAACGAAATCCTAGGATTTTTTCCGACTGATGTTGGCTCAAACTTGTCTTGCATACACATGGTCACACAAAGTTGTTGGAAAATCCGATCATTCTAAACGCGGTGACGTAAAACTCGTACGTCGGGACTATAAACGGGGCAGTGGCCAATAGCTTTCATCTCTTTATTTATTCTGAGCATGCGTGGCACTTTGTCCGTCGGATTTGTGTACACACGATCGGAATTTCCGACAACGGATTTTGTTACAGTTAGTACAGTTAGTGTACTGTGTCCTCTGCACAGTGTGCACCTAAAGCTACCTGAAGACAATTGCTGGTGTTCTGATCCTATTAATACCACAGGCAGGCAGCTGCAGTATTTACAGTTAGTGTACTGTGTCCTCTGCACAGTGTGCATCTAAAGCTACCTGAAGGCAATTGCTGGTGTTCTGATCCCATTAATACCACAGGTAGGTAGCTGCAGTATTTACAGTTATTGTACTGTGTCCTCTGCACAGGGTGCACCTAAAGCTACCTGAAGACAATTGCTGGTGTTTCATCTGATCCTATTAGCACCACAGGCAGGCAGCTGCAGTATTTACAGTTAGTGTACTGTGTGCTCTGCACAGTGTGCACCTAAAGCTACCTGAAGACAATTGCTGTTCTTCTGATCCTAGTAGTACCACAGGCAGGCAGCTGCAGTATTTACAGTTAGTGTGGTGTGTCCTCTGCACAGTGTGCACCTAAAGCTACCTGAAGACAATTGCTGGTGTTCTGATCCTATTAATACCACAGGCAGGCAGCTTCAGTATTTACAGTTAGTGTACTGTGTCCTCTGCACAGTGTGCACCTAAAGCTATGTGAAGACAATTGCTGGTGTTCTTCTGATCCTATTAGTACCACAGGAAGGTAGTTGCAGTATTTACAGTTAGTGTACTGTGTCCTCTGCACAGTGTGCACCTAAAGCTACCTGAAGACAATTGCTGGTGTTCTGATCCTATTAATACCACAGGCAGGCAGCTGCAGTATTTGCAGTTAGCGTACTGTGTCCTCTGCACAGTGTGTGCCTAAAGCTACCGGAAGACAATTGCTGGTGTTTCATCTGATCCTATTAGTACCACAGGCAGGCAGCTGCAGTATTTACAGTTAGTATACTGTGTCCTCTGCACAGTGTGCACCTAAAGCTACCTGAAGACAATTGCTGTTGTTCTGATCCTATTAATACCACAGACAGGCAGCTGCAGTATTTACAGTTAGTTTACTGTGTCCTCTGCACAGTGTGTACCTAAAGCTACCTGAAGACAATTGCTGGTGTTCTGATCCTATTAATACCAAAGGCATGGAAGCTGCAGTATTTACAGTTAGTGTGCTGTTTCATCAGCACAGTGTGCACCTAAAACTACATGAAGACAATTGCTGGTGTTCTTCTGATCCTATTAGTATCACAGGTAGGCAGCTGCAGTATTCACAGTTAGTGTACTGTGTCCTCTGCACAGTGTGCACCTAAGGCTACCCGAGGACAATTGCTAGTGTTCTGATCCTATTAATACCACAGGCAGGCAGCTGCAGTATTTACAGTTAGTGCACTGTGTCCTCTGCACAGTGTGCCCCTAAAGCTACGTGAAGACAATTTCTGGTGTTCTTCTGATCCTATTAGTACCACAGGCAGACAGCTGCAGTATTTACAGTTAGTTTACTGTGTCCTATGCACAGTTTGCACCTAAAGCTACCTGAAGACAATTGCTGTTCTTCTGATCCTATTAGTACCACAGGCAGCTGCAGTATTCACAGTTAGTGTACTATGTCCTCTGCACAGTGTGCACCTAAACCTACCTGAAGACAATTGCTGGTGTTCTTCTGATCCTATTAGTATATCAGGCAGGCAGCTGCAGTATTTACAGTTAGTGTACTGTGTCTTCTGCACAGTGTGCACCTAAAGCGACCTGAAGACAATTGCTGGTGTTCTGATCCTATTAATACCACAGGCAGGCAGCTGCAGTATTTACAGTTAGTGTACTGTGTCCTCTGCACAGTGTGCACCTAAAGCTACCTGAACACAATTACCGTCCTTCTGATCCTATTAGTACCACAGGCAGGCAGCTGCAGTATTTTCAGTTAGTGTACTGTGTCCTCTGCACAGTATGCACCTAAAGCTACCTGAAGACAATTGCTGGTGTTCTGATCCTATTAATACCACAGGCAGGCAGCTGCAGTATTTACAGTTAGTGTACTGTGCCCTCTGCACAGTGTGCACCTAAAGCTACCTGAAGACAATTGCTGGTGTTCTGATCGTATTAATACCACAGGAAGGCATCTGCAGTATTTACAGTTAGTGTACTGTGTCCTCTGCACAGTGTGCACCTAAAGCTACCTGAAGATAATTGCTGGTGTTCTGATCCTATTAATACCACAGGCAGGCAGCTGCATAATTTACAGTTAGTGTGCTGTGTCATCAGCACAGTGTGCACCTAAAACTACATGAAGACAATTGCTGGTGTTCTTCTGATCCTATTAGTATCACAGGTAGGCAGCTGCAGTATTCACAGTTAGTGTACTGTGTCCTCTGCACAGTGTGCACCTAAGGCTACCTGAAGACAATTGCTAGTGTTCTGATCCTATTAATACAACAGGGGCAGCTGCAGTATTTACAGTTAGTGTACTGTGTCCTCTGCACAGTGTGCCCCTAAAGCTATGTGAAGACAATTTCTGGTGTTCTTCTGATCCTATTAGTACCACAGGCAGACAGCTGCAGTATTTACAGTTAGTGTACTGTGTCCTATGCACAGTGTGCACCTAAAGCTACCTGAAGACAATTGCTGTTCTTCTGATCCTATTAGTACCACAGGCAGCTGCAGTATTTACAGTTAGTGTACTATGTCCTCTGCACAGTGTGCACCTAAACCTATCTGAAGACAATTGCTGGTGTTCTTCTGATCCTATTAGTACCACAGGCAGGCAGCTGCAGTATTTACAGTTAGTGTACTGTGTCCTCTGCACAGTGTGCACCTAAAGCTACCTAAAGACAATTGCTGGTGTTCTGATCCTATTAATACCACAGGCAGGCAGCTGCAGTATTTACAGTTAGTGTACTGTGTCCTCTGCACAGTGTGCACCTAAAGCTACCTGAAGACCATTGCTGGTGTTCTGAGCCTATTAATACCACAGGCAGGCAGCTGCAGTATTTACAGTTAATGTACTGTGTCCTCTGCACAGTGTGCACCTAACGCTACCTGAAGACAATTACTGTTCTTCTGATCCAGTTAGTACCACAGGCAGGCAGCTGCAGTATTTACAGTTAGTGTAGTGTGTCCTCTGCACAGTGTGCACCTAAAGCTACCTGAAGACAATTGCTGGTGTTCTTCTGATCCTATTAGTCAGGGCTTTTTTTCTCAAACAATAGGTGCTGGAACTTACAGAGTGCAGAGCTGTCACTTGTAAACACAGAAACCAGACGTCTGTGTTTACAAGCGATTGTGGTGTACAGGCACCAAAGGGTCTGAGCCAGAGGTGGTGGAACTGAGTTCCACCAAGTTCCCCCCGAAAAAAAGCCCTGCTATTAGTAACACAGGCAGGCAGCTGCAGTATTTACAGTTAGTGTACTGTGTCCTCTGCACAGTGTGCACCTAACGCTACCTGAAGACAATTACTGTTCTTCTGATCCTATTAGTACCACAGGCAGGCAGCTGCAGTATTTACAGTTAGTGTACTGTGTCCTCTGCACAGTGTGCACCTAAAGCTATGTGAAGACAATTGCTGGTGTTCTTCTGATCCTATTAGTACCACAGGCAGGCAGTTGCAGTATTTACAGTTAGTGTACTGTGTCCTCTGCACAGTGTGCACCTAAAGCTACCTGAAAACAATTGCTGTTGTTCTGATCCTATTAATACCACAGGCAGGCAGCTGCAGTATTTACAGTTAGTGTAGGTGTCCTCTGCACAGTGTGCACCTAAAGCTACCTGAAGACAATTACTGTTGTTCTGATCCTATTAATACTACAGGCAGGCAGCTGCAGTATTTACAGTTAGCGTACTGTGTCTTCTGCACACTGTGCACCTAAAGCTACCTGAAGACAATTGCTGTTCTTCTGATCCTATTAGTACCACAGTCAGGCAGCTGCAGTATTTTCAGTTAGTGTACTGTGTCCTCTGCACAGTGTGCACCTAAAGCTACGTGAAGACAATTGCTGGTGTCCTTCTGATCCTATTAGTAACACAGGCAAGCAGCTGCATTATTTACAGTTAGTGTACTGTGTCTACTGCACAGTGTGCACCTAAAGCTACCTGAAGACAATTGCTGGTGTTCTCATACTAATAATACTACAGGCAGGCAGTTGATTCTGCTAGCTGCAGTATAATCAGTGTATATGTACATCCCATCTTTGTGCAGCTACATCTCACTGCAGGCCATTAGTATGTCTGGAAGGCCAACAAGGAGAGGCAGACAGTCACAAGCCAATAAAAGAGGGCAAGCAGGCTCTGTGTCTATTGGCTACAGTGCTGGTCGTGGGCACGGTGCATCCTCATCAGCACGTGGCTGTGGGACACGCTTGTCATTTTTTTCGGCAGCTGGCCGTGTTGAGCCGCAACATGCCGAAGACTTGGTAGAGTGGATGACCAAGCCGTTCTCATTCTCCTCATCCTCTCTCACCCAGGCTCAGGGTACTTTGTCTGGCATAGCAACTGCCAACGCGGCCTCTTCTCTCAGCTCAATGGCATCAGTCACTCCTTCCCTAGCTCCTCCATGTCCTCCTGAGGAGTCCCCCGAACTGTTTAACCACAGTGTTGGGTACATGCTCCAGGAGAATGGCCAGCGTTCTGAAGTTTCCAATGATGGTACCCAAGTAGAGGAAGGCAGTAATGTGAGCCCAGAGAGGGGGGGTGCCCAAGAAGGACAGCATTCTAGCAGTCATGTTTCCCCAGCTGCAGCATACTGCCAGCTTTGCTCCAGTGATGAGGAGGGAGGGGATGATGAGGAAGTCACTGACTCCACATGGGTGCCTGATAGGATGCCCTCCAGGGGCCAGCTTAAGGGCAGCACACCGACTGCATCACACCGCAGAGCTCCGCATGTGCAGGGTGCTACTGTCTCTGCGCATTATTCCAAAAGTTCTTTTGTGTGGGCCTTTTTTGAGACAAGTGGATCAGATCGCACCGCTGGGGTGGCATACCAACGCGCTAGGCATTTATAGTGAATTTCCGTTCTCCTTATATCTAATGATAGGTAATGAGCCAGCCTCAGGATTTTGTCAGACAAAATTTTACTACTTTGTGACCCTAATTCCTGTTCCCATTTTCTGATGTAGGGGGGCACCTCCAGTTCCGACTCAGCTCCCAGTATCCTGTAAATTTGGGCTATAACCCCTCCTGTATGCTCCTTCGAGCAGAGCTGCTCGAATGGCCTGAGCTCTTCCCCGCTTCTGAGGGGTTTCGGTAATTTATTAATGAAGTGAGAGAGCTGGAGGTACCTCCATCCATCCATCACCCATAAGTCTGTCTCATTCCTCAGTTCAGTGAATGTGCGAATTCCCTCCTTGCTTATAAAGTTTTTTAGTTGAATAGAATCATCTTTCAACCAATTTCCTCCCACCTCCCTCCTCCCAGGTTCAAAAAATAAATTGTTATTAATATATATCAGTGGTGAATTGTGTGACCATTTGTGCTGCGAGCGTATTCTATCCCAGTATTTGAAAGTGTTGTGCGCCAATAAGGATGTGTCCGTACTAAGTGCTCTAAATTTTGAGGGATTCCATAGAGAATGCCCCAGATTAGTGTTGCTCAAAAAGTGCTCAATATTAACCCAACGTGTCTCCGACCCTTTTTTAACCCACTCCGTGACCCGTGAGAGTACTACAGACTGATAGTACCTATTAAAGTCTGGTAAAGCCAGACCGCCTTTTCTTTTCCCCCTACTCGGAATCGAGTAGGAGATACGTGGTTTTTTGCCACCCCAGACCGCTTCCCCTATTAAGCTCCTTAGAGCTTTAAAAAAGAACCTGGGCAGTGGGATAGGTAACAGCTGGAATTTGTACAGAAGTTTAGGTGTTAAAATCATTTTGACAGCGTTTACTCGCCCAAACCATGAGAGGGGCCTGGATCGTATTCTTCTCGCTTCCTGCCTAATCTCGTCTAACAACGGAACATAGTTTTTTAGAAATAATTTTTTTAAAGAATTTGCTAGTTTAATCCCCAGATACCCAATTTCCTTTTTCCAAGGGAAGGGAAAGACTGCTGCTAGGTGGTCTTCTTCTTGCTTGCCTAGGCTGATGTTTAGGATCTCGGACTTCTTGGGATTCATTTTAAAGTTAGAAACTTCTCCATATGTTCTAAGGATCCGGAGCACATTTGGAATAGTTATTCTAGGGTTAGAAATGAAGAATAAAACATCGTCGGCAAAAGCCGTGAGTTTGTGTTCCTCAGTTCCCACTTTTACCCCGCTGCAATCAGGACTGTTACGTATATAGGACAGTAGAGGTTCGAGGGACAGGACGAACAAGAGCGGGGACAGAGGGCAGCTCTGCCTGGTTCCGTTTACCATCCTAAAGGGGCTTGACATGGCCCCATTTACTCTTACTGTAGCCGTAGGGCTGCTATACAATATTCTAACCCATGAGATAAACCTCAGACAGGGTAAGTAAAATGGATGGGGCAAAGGCTAATACCTGCTGGAGAAGGTGCACCAGTGTGGGAACGATGGCCCATATTTGGTGGGAGTGCCCCATCATTAAGACATTTTGGAAAAAAATCTTATCTTTGATAAAGGAGATCTCTGGGATAGTTATAGCGGAGGATCCTTGGGTTTGCCTCTTCCACGGGACTTCGGAGCCGGTAGGGAAGTATAAATCATCTCTGGTCCCCATAATGTTAGACGTAGCCAAGAGACGGATTGCCACGAACTGGCTTGATTCATTGTGCCCTAGCACTCGTGATTGGCTTCTCAGTTTAAATGAAATATATATTGCCGAGGGTATGGATGAGGAGGGTGTGGAACCTGGGGAAGATGAGGAACACACGGGGAAATGGGCAAGCTGGGTTAAATATAAAAAGACCTGGAGTTATCTAAAGGAGATTACTAATACGGTATAGGAAGGCAGGTTTTTTTTTTTTCTGTTTTCTTTCTTCTTTACTCTTGAAGTGCGGTGAGACCAAGTTGAAGGGTGGCCCCAGGGAGCAGTTTCCTGCAGGGTAGGGCGGGTTGGGGGGTGGGGGGAGGGGGGGTAATTGTATTATAATCACATTGTGGATTTGTATCATGAAATGTTGTTAGTGGGATATTATACTGTTATGAAAAATTAATAAATAAAGATTAAAAAAATAAATAAATAAATATAATGGTACATTAATACATTGTTATACATTTAATAAAATTCCCAAATATAATAACAAAAAAAAAAAAAAAAAAAAAAAGATCGCACCGCCGCTATTTGCAAAATATGTCTCAAGTGTATCTCGCGTGGCCAAAACATCACCTGCTTGGGCACCACCTGCTTGACCAGACATATGTCGACCTGCCATGCAGTTCATTGGCAAGCATACCTAAAAGACCCACACCAAAGAACAAAGCGGACCTCTTCTTGCTCCTCATCAGCTGGGATCTGCAACCCCACTATACCTTCAGTCCTCTCTGAAACCTGCACTGGGAGGAATGAAGGTGTAGAATTAGGTGTGTCACAGCCAAGTACTTGCAGGCAATCTGCTATCGGTACACTGACATCAGATTATACCAGGCAAATTTCCCTGCCCCAGCTGCTGCACCGCCGAAAGAAGTTCACTCCCAGCCATCCACATGCCCAGCGGTTGAATGCTAGCTTGGCTAAATGCTAGCACTTCAACTGCTGCCTTTTCAGCTGGTAGACTCTGCCCCCTTCCGTGAGTTTGTGGAATGTGCGGTTCCTCAGTGGCAGGTTCCCAAAAACCACTTTTCCTCACGGAAGGCTATTCCAGCTCTCTACCGGCATGTGGAAGGCAATGTCTTGGCCTCGCTGGACAGGGCGGTCAGCGGTAAGGTGCATATTACTGCTGACTCATGATCCAGCAGGCATGGACAGGGACTTTACCTATCTTTTACAGCGCACTGGGTGACTCTTCCGGCAGCTGGGAAGGATGCAGGACAGGGTGCAGTAGTGTTGGAGGTTGTTCCACCACCACGCCTCCAAAATTATTTTTTTTTTTGATTCAGTACTTTTTTTATTCTTTTCATAGCAGTACAAGTTATACATTTCTCCATACATTTTATTCCAGATACATAATCTTGCTTCTAACATTCACCCGCCCCCCCCAAAAAAAAAAAAGGGGCAAAACCCAACGACAACAAAAATAAATTTCCTCCCCCTACTGTATCTCTCCCCCCCCTCGACCCCAAAAGCCCCCCCCCGTCCTCCCATCCTCTACCCAAACCCAATATCCCTCTCCCATATTGATTCATCTTTTATTTTCATTGTCCCAGGCCTCTACCCAGCTTTTCCAGATAGCGTCAAATTTATCTTGGCTCCCTCTATGTGTATAAATAAATTCCTCCTTTATTATGGTTTCTTTTACTTGTGTTCTCCATTCTTCGACCGTTGGGGGGTATATAGATATCCACTTCTGAGCGATTAGCTTTCGTGCCTGAAACAAGCCTCTCGTCATTGCGGTATGGGTATGTTTTGAGATATTTGGTTCCTCCACTATATTTAATAAACATAAATTTGGGTCTAGTGAAATTTCTATACCTAATGCGCTATTTATGTTTTTAATTATATCCTGCCAGTAACAATGGAGTTTGGGGCATTTCCACAACATGTGTATTAGATTAGCCGGTGCACCACTGCATCGGGGGCATAAGCGGGATTCCCTGCGTTTCCATTTAAATAGTTTTTCAGGGGTATAGTATGATCTATGTGTAATAAAAAGTTGTGTTAATTTTTGAGTAGCTGACAGAGATACCTTTGGGATCGCAGACAAGACCTCCGACCACTGAGCGTCAGTCAGTGCTCCCAGGTCTCGTTCCCACTGCGACCTGGCCGGCACCACTACTGTTTCCTTAAATTTACACTGCAATATCTCATATATTTTAGAGATAAGTCCCTTCTTTTGATCCTTTTTCTTCAACAATATTGATATTTTAGAGACATTAAGCTTAAATACAGATGTACGGGCCTGGACATGAAAAGCATGTCTAAGCTGGAGATACTGAAAGAACCTCTGTCTTGGAATCCCAAATTCCTCAGATATTTGCGCAAATGATTTTATCTTATCGTTCCAAAACAGTTGTTCCACATATCTCAGCCCCTGAGTTTGCCAAAGCCCAAATCCCTCCAATCTCTGCACTTCCTCATAGTTTGCGTTATTCCATATTGGTGTATAGGAAGTATAACCTGTAATGCTAGTAATCTTTTTGATTGCTAGCCATACCTTACTGAATAGCTCACCTGTCATGAATTTCTTATCTTTTTGAAAGGTTTTTGTCTCTAGTAGGGACATCAGTGAATATCCCTTACCCAGTGGAAGTAATAACCCCTGTATGGGATCATTCTCATCTACCTCTGTCCAGCCAAAAAATTGCTGGGTTTGTGAAGCCAAAATTCTACTAGTGGTGATTCTGCCACACCTCTCTCCTCCACCCCCTCCTCTTCTTCTTCCTCCATGGCCTCTTCTTGTGCTGATTTGTCCTCGGAACCAGGGGTGCTCCATAAGCGTTCAAGGGGCTACGCAAGCACGCAGGCAAATAGATGGCATGCTTGAGCTGGTGTGCTTGGGGCAGGAGCCACACTGGGGCAGAGCTCTCCAGGGGCAGGTTCAGAGGTGGTTGACACCATGCCAGCTTAAGCCAGGAATGGTGGTTTGCGAC
The DNA here is from genome assembly GCF_042186555.1 of Aquarana catesbeiana. Lineage (NCBI taxonomy): Eukaryota > Metazoa > Chordata > Amphibia > Anura > Ranidae > Aquarana > Aquarana catesbeiana. The sequence continues at coordinate 380,308,905 of NC_133327.1, forward strand.
AATGGCACCAACCTCCTCTCCGCCCTCTGACAGGGACAACTGACCCATGTGCCCTGTTTGGCTCACATCCTTAACTTGGTGGTGCAGCAGTTCTTGGGCAGGTACCCAGGCTTACAGGATGTCCTGAGGCAGGCCAGGAAAGTCTGTGTGCATTTCCGCAGGTCATATAATGGCAGTGCTCGGCTGGCTGACCTCTAAAAGGAATTTAACCTGCCCAAGAACCGCCTAATCTGTGACATGCCCACCAGGTGGAACCCAACATTGGCCATGCTGCAGCAGCTGCACGCGCAGCAGAGGGCCATCAGTGAGTACCTATGCTACTATGGCACCAGGACAGGGTCAGGGAAGCTTGTTTTTTTTCCCACGCTAGTGGGCTATGATCAGGGATGCATGCACTGTCCTGTCACCATTTGAGGAGGCCACGAGGATGGTGAGCAGTGACAGTGCATGCATCAGTGACACTGTCCCCTTTGTCCACCTGCTGGAGCACACCCTGCGTGGATTAATGGACTGGGCACTTGAGGCAGAACAGAGGGAAGAAGAGGAGGACTTCCTTACCTCTCAAGGCCTCCTTTATCCAGACAGTGTTCCTGCATGCCCGCCGATCACACAGGAAGAGGAGGAGGAGGAGGAGGATTGTGTCAGCATGGAGGTGGAGCCTAGCACTCAGCATCAGCAGCAGTTTTCAAGGGATCATTTACAGTCCGAAGAAACCCATGGACTTGTACGTGGCTGGGAGGAGGTGGCTGTGGATCATGTTGTCCTTAGTGACCCAGAGCACTCTGGACCGAATGCCTCAGCAAACCTATGCTGCATAGCCTCCCTGATCCTGCAAAGCCTGTGGAAGATTCCTCGTATTTGTGGTATCGAGGGGAAGATTGATTACTGGCTGGCAACCCTCCTTGATCCACATTACAAGGGTAAGGTTGCGGACCTTATCTTGCCGTTGCAGAGGGAGCAGAGGATGAAACTTCTTTGGGAGGCCTTGCAGAAAGGTTTGTGCAACGCGTTTCCAGAACCTGAGAGGTTACAATTTCCTGGTCCTCCTGGACAACGTGTTGCTGAGGCTTCGGTCAGTCACAGAAAGAGCGGTGAAGAAGGTGGCCGTCTGACTGATGCATTTAGACAATTTTTTAGTTCGCAGCCCCAAGGTATGATCTGTTCCAGCAACCATCGCCAGCGTCTGTTTTACATGGTGCAGGAATACCTAGGGGCAAGATTAGACTTGGACACCTTTCCCACCGAAAATCCTCTGGATTACTGGGTCTTGAGGATGGATCACTGGCCAGAGCTTGCACAGTATGCAATTGAGCTACTGGCCTGTCCTGCATCTAGCGTTCTTTTGGAACGCACATTCAGTGCTGCTGGAGGCTTTGTAACCAATCACAGGGTGCACCTGTCCACTGAATCGGTTGATCGGCTAACCTTCATAAAAATGAATCAGTCTTGGATCACCAGCAACCAAGCACCTGATGCTGATGTAACCGAATAATTTTTTTTTAATGTGAGAAAAGACTGCCTATGCTGATGCTGAGTGACTATCCTGTTATGCTGCGTGACAATCCTCTTCGTCCTCAATTTTCATGTTGATAGCTTGTAAGAACATTTTTGGTTCTGGGCATCGCCACCAGTGGCTAAGGCCCAATTTTTCTGCCCCTGTATAACAGGGGCTTGTAATTACAATTTTTGATGCAATACTTTGCAGCAGGGCTCATTCCTGCGCTCCAACCATAGTATCTGTGAGGGGTTTCAGTGTTGTGGCAGCAGTGGCTAAGGCCCAACTTTTCTGCAATTTTTGATGCAATACTTTGCAGCAGTGCTCATTCCTGCGCTCCAACTAGAGTATCTGTGAGGGGTTGCAGTGTTGTGTCACCAGCACCAGTGCCCAAGGCCCAATTTTTCAGCTCCTGTTTAACAGGGGCGTATAATTACAATTTTTGATGCAATACTTTGCAGCAGGGCTCATTCCTGCGCTCCAACTATAGCATCTGTGAAGGGTTACAGTGTTGTGGCACCAGTGCCTAAGGCCCATTTTTTCTGCCCCTGTTCAACAGGGACATGTAGTTACAATTCTTGATCTAATATTTCACAGCGGGGCCCATTCCTGCACCCACCAAGCATAACTGTGAGGGCTTACAGTGTTGTGGCAACACTACCACCACCACCAAAGGCCCAATTTTTCTGACCCTGTTCAACAGGTGCATGTAATTACAATTCTTGATATAATATTTCACAGCAGGGCCTGTTCCAGCGCCCACCAAGAGTAACTGTGAGGACTTACAGTGTTGTGGCACCAGCATCACCACCAACACCACCACCACCAAAGGCCCAACTTTTCTACCACTGTTCAACAATGGCATGTAATTACAATTCTTGATCTAATATTTCACAGCAAGGCCATTTCTGCGCCCACCAAGAATAACTGCGAGAGTTTACAGTGTTGTGGCAACACCAACACCTAAGGCCCCAATTTTTGCAGAGCAGGCCCCTACTTTTAAACATCCAACTTACAAACAACTTGCAAACAGAAAGAGACAACAGGAAGTGAGATGAAATCTGCCCCTAGGAAGGGAAATTCTCTCCTGTAAGAGTTAATATGGGAAAAATGTGTCTCCTCTCCACTGATGCTTTATCAACAATCGTTGTTTCACTAAAAACCCCACATTTTCAAAAAACATTTGTCATTGGGACAGAAAGTGAGGTGAAACCTTCCGAAGAGGTGCACAGACAGCAAAACAAATGTTACAGGGGTGATAACCCTTCTCTATGTTTTTCAAAAAGCTTAAAAATAGATTTTGTGACTGGAGCTACACTTTAAAAATGTACCAGTTCAAAATTACAAATAGATTCTACTTAACAACAAACCTACAGTCCCTGTTTGGGGGCCCCACACCTTTCCTTTTTTTAATTTGGGTGCAGGGTTCCCCTTAATATCCATACAAGACCCAAAGGGCCTGGTAATGGACTGGGGGGGGGGATACCCATGCCGTTTTCATCCATATTGCTGGGACCCAAAATTACATTAAAGCCGCAAGCAGTTTTAAATTACTTTTATTCCTTTACAAATGTCATTTTGTGCAGGGACTGTTCTAAGCACGAGAAACATGCGCCACTTTACAGGCAAACTATAAACACCCCCCAGGTACGATATTTAAAGGAATATTTCACTTTTTTTTCACTTTAAGCATCATTAAAATCACTGCTCCCGAAAAAACAGCTGTTTTTAAAACTTTTTTTTGCATTGATACTTGTCCCCTGGGGCAGGACCCGGGTCCCCAAACCCTTTTTAGGACAATAACTTGCATATTAGCCTTTAAAATTAGCAATTTGATTTTGAACGTTCGAGTCTCATAGACTTTAACAGGGTTCTAAAGTTCGCGCAAACTTTCGGTACGTTCGAAGGTTCTGGTGTGAACTGAACCGAGGGGTGTTCGGCTCATCCCTAGTCGTGACAATTTTCCTCCACTTCCAAGTTGGAATCGGTTCCTGTTTCAGTGACTCCTTCTGATCGTATCTTGGCTACCGTTCGCACCAGTCTCACTTCTCCTTTGGGTGACAAGATTCTTGCCGCTCAGATCCATGCTCCTCCTGAGAAACCTGGTGACCGTTGCTTTGTCCCGGAGAGTCTCCATACTGCCGTGCTGCAGACTTATCATTCTCCCAAGGCTGCTGGTCTCTTGTCCATGGATTTAATTGTGGAGTTACCCAACTCTCAGGGCAACACAATTATCCTCATAATGAAATATGAGTGGTATATCCGCGCAACGGAACAGAAAATTAAATTTAAATTGGAAAAAAACGCATAAAGGACTGGACTGCAGCCTCCACATATGTAATTTCCACCAAAATGGAAAAAACAGAGGGTAAATGAAAGGTTAATATGTGGGTGTGGCGCTGTCCTAGGTATTAAGGATACCTTGTGAATCGTGTATGAGTAAATTACCATGTGAATAAACAAAATCGCATATAGACAAAAACGCATATAACAAAAACAAAATAAGCAAAATAAGCAAAATGACCCACTATAGGTGAAGGGGAGGGGGGAAAGGGGGGGAGGGGGGGGAAGGGAAAGTAAGAGGGAATGGGGTGGGGGGTCAAGCCAGGAGGAGTGTCTGATTCATAACAACCAAAGTGACTATGCTAGTGAAAAATTTGTGAAAATTTTCCAACCACGTATAATAATTGATATAAAAGTCTTTATCAACATAAAAAATGCTAAATAGATTGAATAAATTGAATGGTGACTGGTGCTCGGTGCAGTATAGGTGAAAATCTTGATATTCCTGTAGACCTAGGCAGGTATATTCATACATGCATCCACTGCCTATATTAATCTTGGTAACCAGGTGCTCGTGTCTTGTGATCATGCAGACACTCACCAGCTTCTTTAACCCCTGCGGGGGTAACGCGCAGTCACAGTGTATGCCACTGTGCGGCAATCCACAGGCAGTCTCTGGGTCACGGTGATGTTTTAGGCATAAGAGAAGAAAGAGGAGATTTCCATAGCGTAAAACCATAAAACACTCTTTATTGAACGCAGATGACAGAGTGGTACTTTTGCAGTTTATAGTAGGCAACCAGGTGTCATCAAACAGGAGAGCGTCAGGTTTAAAAATTGCGATCCTCTGGCAGGTAGTGCAAAGGCGTCAGATAGGCCACGCCCTACGTGTTTCATCATAGGGACGTCTACGGGAGCGTGCCTCTTTGTGTCACCTCCCCTCCTTTTATACTGTGCAATGTGCTGCGCGCCTGCGTACAGGGGACCTCCGGCGGCCATTTTGCCTGGGATTTTGCCGACTGAAGCTCACGGCCACAGGCCTAATCTTCTATGCCATTGATAAGATTAAAGGGCACTGGAGGGGTGATAACAAAAAAGTGAAAGTGTCACAAAACGAAACCAGATGGATTTTCCAGCTAGATATGTTAAAACCATCAGGAATGAATATAGATGTCAACCTAAATTGCTTTCTCACTAACTATTAGAAGATTAATGCTTTTTAAAGTATGACAACTTTTAGAGTATGACATTGGATTTACATCTAAGTTTTGGTTCCATGATGACACAATCATTCTCTTCTCCCTCTCTTCCTTTTCCCCCCTCTTATTTAATTTTAATTTTACTTTTTTATAATTTTATTATTTTTTTATTTTTTATTTACCTAGCCAGTAATATTTTGTGTACATAGGGTACAGGCAGTGTTACTTAATTTTAATATGCTTTGATTTTAGTATTGTAGTATTTTAGTATAATAAATATATAGGGCATACAAATTTATTATTGTTAAATGTCTCTATGCATTGTTATGTGTATCTCGTCAGGGTATACCCAGTTATACTGTGCGAATAATTAATACTGCCCCTGCCTAATATTTTTATGGACATTTTTATTTATTTTTTCACCTCGGCATAACATTCCGTGTTCAACAGTGACACACACAAGAACGGCAATATTTTCCGTACGGGGTCACCCTATAGTCCGTATATAGCCCATACAATCTACAAGAAAATGGCCGCGGACTCCGGCCTGAAAAACAACATAGAATTCTTTATTTATCAACTGCTTTCACTTGGCTTCGGTCTGCAAAATCTTTAACAAAATGGCCGCGGTTTTCTTTTCTTTTCGTTCATAGAACAAGGGCCACTTTGTTGGTGGTTTTATATATGGCTTCGGTCTACAATAGGCACACGCAAAATGGTCGCGGGCTTCGGTCGGCAAAATCCCAGGCAAAATGGCTGCCGGAGGTCCCCGGTACGCAGGCGCGCAGCACATTGCACAGTATAAAAGGAGGGGAGGTGACGCAAGGGGGCACGCTCCCGTAGACGTCCCTATGACGAAACGCGTAGGGCGTGGCCTGACGCCTTTGCACCACCTCCCAGAGGATCGCAATTTTTAAACCTGACGCTCTCCTGTTTGATGACACTTGGTTGCCTACTATAAACTGCTTAAATGTGAGTACCACTCTGTCATCTGCGTTCAATAAAGAGTGTTTTATGGTTTTACGCTATGGAAATCTCCTCTTTCTTCTCTTATGCCTAAAACGTCACCGTGACCCAGAGACTGCCTGTGGATTGCCGCACAGTGGCATACACTGTGACTGCGTGTTACCCCCGCAGGGGTTAAAGAAGCTGGTGAGTGTTTGCATGATCACAAGACACGAGCACCTGGTTACCAAGATTAATATAGGTCTACAGGAATATCAAGATTTTCACCTATACTGCACCGAGCACCAGTCACCATTCAATTTATTCAATCTATTTAGCATTTTTTATGTTGATAAAGACTTTTATATCAATTATTATACGTGGTTGGAAAATTTTCACAAATTTTTCACTAGCATAGTCACTTTGGATGTTATGAATCAGACACTCCTCCTGGCTTGACCCCCCACCCCATTCCATCTTACTGTCCCCCCCCCCCCCTCCCCCCTTTCCCCCCTCCCCTTCACCTATAGTGGGTCATTTTGCTTATTTTGCTTATTTTGTTTTTGTTATATGCGTTTTTGTCTATATGCGATTTTGTTTATTCACATGGTAATTTACTCATACACGATTCACAAGGTATCCTTAATAGCTAGGACAGCGCCACACCCACATATTAACCTTTCATTTACAATTATCCTCATGATGGTTGATCGGTTCTCAAAAATGTCTCATTGCATTCCACTTAAGAAGTTGCCCACATCTAAGGAACTGGCTTCCATTTTTGCTTGAGAGATCTTTACATGGGCTACCCAAGGTGATTGTCTCAGACAGGGCTAGTCAGTCTGTGTCCCGATTCTGGCGAGCCTTTTGTGCACAGTTGAGAACTCAGCTTGCTTTCTCTTCTGCATATGATCCGTAGTCTAATGGAGCTGCAGAACAAGCCAACCAGTCCTTGGAGCAGTTTCTACATTGCTATAATTTTGACCATCATAGCAACCGGTCAGACCTCTTACCTTGGGCGGAGTTTGCTCACAATAGTGCCATGAATTCTGCTTCCCGATTGTCCCTTTTATGGCAAACTATGGTTTCCAACCATCCATGTTGCCTGACTCATTTGCTCCTGAGAGCATTCCAGCATTAGAGGAGCATCTCTGTGGTCTTTGTTCCACTTGTGTACAAGTCCAGGAGTCCTTGCGACATGCCAATGATAGGTACAGACTCCATGCTGACCGCTGACGCCTGCCTGCGCCTTCATACCAGGTTGGGGACAGGGTCTGGCTGTCATCTCTCAACCTCCAACTCCGTGTTCCCTCACTGAAGTTGGAACCTCGGTTTATTGGGCCTTTCCTTATTCTCCGCAGGATTAACCCAGTGGCTTACGCTTTAGACCTTCCTTCAAATATGCGTATCTCAAATGTATTTCATACCTCCTTATTAAAACCTTTGGTCTGCAACCGCTTCACCACCTCGGCGCCACATCTTCACCCAGTGCAGGTTGAGAACCATGAGGAGTATGAAGTATAGTCCATTTTTGACTCCCGTAGGTTTCGTGGGTGCATACAGTACCTGGTTCTTTGGAAAGGGTACGGTCTGTAGGAACTCTCTTGGGTCTCATCCTTGGACGTATATGTCCCTGTCCTCCTCTGTGCTTTCCATAGACATTTTCCCCTCAAACCTGGTGGTCCTCCGAGGGGGAGGGGTCATTGAGGAGGGGGTACTTTCAGGGCTGGGCTCAGCCCTTCCTTCTCAGAGTAGGCAGCTCAGCTGTTGGTTAATTGCCAGCTCTAACCTAGTGATGATATCCTGCTCGTCAGTCCTGCTGGCTACTTAAGCTGTTCAGTCCAGATCCTCTCTGCCTTCGCCTGGTCAACATATCAGAGACTCTCTCCTGTGTACCTGTGAAATACTTGCTTGGCTGATGTCCCTTCTGGTCCCTGATCCTGCTTACTGGTTCACTATGCTGATTCTCTGGTTTCCTGATTTCCGGACTTGTCCTGAAGTACGCTGATCCCTGCATCCCTGATGTTCTGGCTTGTCTGACTATCCATTCCGGTTACCGAATTCTGGCTATGTTTTGACTACTTTTGCTCTGTTTACCTTTTATTTTTATTATTATTATTATTAAACTAGTGTAATTTTTACTGCACTTCTGTCTCGGTCTGATTCATGGTTTCTGACAATTTGGCCCATTGCCCATTCTATAAAATAGGGACTGGGGGACTTATCTCTCCTCACCTACCCTACCCTAAAATGTCCTTGTTTCCTCCAGATATAGACCCACCAACTAGATTTCATTATTCACATATATTCATTACTAACCTTTTCAGGGGCCCAAACTGGAAGAGGAAATTATGTCACCAGCAGAGGGCCGGTAGAAGGCGTTGTGAGCTCCGAGCGCGCAGCCTTTCATTCCACAGAGACAGTCCTGACCCCTTTCTCCCGCCCCCTGTTGGTGACATAATTTCCTCTTCTGGTTCAAGCTAGACAGCATGGAGCTGACTATCTCCTGGTTTTCCTGAAATTACAGCTACTCAGCACAACATCACACCAAAACCTCTCCCAGCTACCCGGGAGCCTGTGGGACGCAGTAGAACTGCCAGACTTACATACTTATGATGAGCATTACTCCCACTTATATCTTGTAAGTGTTTTTAATCTTGTGCAATAAATTATACTGTTTTAATACTACACCTAGAGGCGCTTCCCACCCCTTGTTTCTTTTAGCCATGTGTAATTCAATCTTAGTATAATTACAGCTATTCTGTGAAGCCTTCAGAGGTTTGTTAGAGAACCTTAGTGAACAAACAACATCATGAAGGCCAAGGAACACACCAGACAGGTCAGGAATAAAGTTGCGGAGAAGTTTAAAGCAGGGTTAGGTTATAAAAAAATATCCCAAGCTTTGAACATCTCACTGAGCACTGTTCAATCCATCATCCGAAAATGGAAAGAGTATGGCACTCCACAAATCTGGCCTTTATGGAAGAGTGGCAAGAAGAAAACCATTGTTGAAAGAAAGCCATAAAAAGTCCCATTTGCAGTTTGCGACAAGCCACGTGGGAACACAGCAAAAATGTGGAAGAAGGTGCTCTGGTCAGGTTGAACTTTTTGGCCTTGAAGCAAACACTATGCGTGGCAGAAAACTAACACTGCATATCACAGTGAACACACCATCCCCACCGTGAAACATGGTGGTGGCAGCATTATGTTGTGGGAATGCTTTTCTTCAGCAGGGACAGGGAAGCTGGTCAGAGTTGATGGGAAGATGGATGGAGCCAAATACAGAACAATCTTAAAAGAAAACCCGTTATAGCCTGCAAAAGACTTAAGACTGTTCACCTTCCAGCAGGACAACCCTAAACACACAGCCAGAGCTATACTGGAATGGTTTAGATCAAAGCACTTTCATGTGTTGGAATGGCACAGTCACAGTCCAGACCTAAATCCAATTAAGAATCTGTGGCAAGACTTGACAATTGCTGTTCACAGATGCTCTCCATCGAATCTGACAGAGCTTGAGCTATTTTGCAAAGAAGAATGGGCAAAAATTTCACTCTCAATATGTTCAAAGCTGGTAGAGACATAACCAAAAAGACTTGCAGCTGTAACAGCAGCAAAAGGTGGTTCAACAAACTATTGACTCGGGGGGGGGGGGTGATGAAAGCAAATGCACGCCACACTTTTCACATATTTATTTGTAAAAAATTTTGAAATTTTGTGTTGGTCTATCACATAAAATCCAGATAAAATACATTTACTTTTCTGGTTGTAACATGACAAAATGTGGAAAATTTCAAGGGGTATGAATACTTTTTCAAGGCACTGCATATTACATAATTTCCCCAATGGTTTCTTTGGTTTTTCTCTTGCTTCTTCATCAAATTAGGCAGCCAATTACTTTCACTGAAGGAAAGGAAACAAAATTCCTCCACCAAATGGAAATTCTGAAAATCTTTCATTATATTTTGACGCTGTATAAATGTAAGGAATCCTGTCTAGTAATAAATGTGGTACTTACAGCAAGCAAAGTACCAGCAGCTGCCTTGAGAATAGTAAATAACCAGCAGCTGCACTAAGAATATCAAATAAAACTCCAGTGGTATTAGTATGTAGAATGCAGTAACCCACAGCAACCAATCTTATTTTATTCATTTTCAGATGTGCCAATGTTTTGGGCACCATGTCAATACTTGCCAATTTGCACTTATACTAGTGTATTTATGGTAAAATAAGTGCCCAGAAGAAGTAAAGGCATATAGTCTTAAATAAATGTAAAAATTGTAAAACACAGGAACTGGCTAAAAAAGGATCGGTCTTGTCTGTGTCTATATACTTAATGTTTTACTGTATGAGTTGAGACTGTATTTCTTTCCAGCTTTTACTACATTTCCAATATCATGTGATATTTCTTCACACTCCTTTGCTGTGCCAGTCCATGATTCAGTTCAGTTGATGGATTAGAGGTGGAAACAAATTCTAAACTAGCTGAAACATGTCTAAGACTTCACTAATAAAAACTTCAACATCTGTTGGAGATCACACTTGTAAGTTCAGATATATTTCTGTTTTTCATTTACAACAAGAGTCTTTTCAGACTTCATTTTTTTGGTCAGTCTACAAGTGCTCTCTGTGTCATGCCAGTACTAGTGTAAAGACCTTCAGAGCAGATTCTTAGGCTGTTATGGATACACTATTAAAAAGAGATCGGTGTGCTTTACAGATAATTGCAGGCTGCAAATTCCACCAGAAAGATCAATTCAACAATTCTAAATGAAATTGGTTTAACATGGGGGTTAGAGTACCCATTTCCCTAAATCTGTAAAAATTTTACCATATTCCCAAATCTGGGTCAAAATTTACTATGACATGAGCTAAGCCATTTTTAGTCTTTTGCTATCTACCTGTGATAAGCAAACTAAGCATAACTTGATTTGCTGGAAGTTTGCAGAAGAAAATGTAAAAATCATAAAAATCATAAACATAGTGCCCAAGATCCATCAATGACAATGGCGGCCGAATTGTATACTTTTTTTCTGGCCTTATTAAGCTTTTGGCATGGGTAGATTATCACTGCCCATTAAAAATTGTAAAAATACCTTTCTTAAAGGAACAGGTCTTTTTTGAAAGGCTTAAAGTGCATTATTAAAAATACACAATTCCTTTAAATTACATGCTGGGAAATCTTTAAACCTGAAAGTAAAGTGGCTCCCCTGTGGGATGCACTACAGGTGCACTTGTAAAATGCCATTTAGTAAAAAAAAGCTAAGGAAAAAAAATGGTGTAAGGTCCCCCTCCAATGTTTATACCAGATCCTACTTCCTTATAAGCTTCTGGTATGGATTTTCAAGAGACCTATTGCAAGAAAAAACTGAGTTTCTCCCCCTAAGATTCATACTAGACCCTTAGTGCATGCAGCCTTGTTGGTCAGAAAAGTGGAGCACAGCAAGCATGTCCCCCCTCCTGAACCATACCAGGTCACAGGGATGTAGGGAAGAGGCCCTTTTCATAATCAACATGAGCATAAGATGCAAACAAAAAGGAGACAATAAGCCCTACTCCAATCCTCCTATCTCAGCGCTAAAGGATATTCGGTATATGCAGATGGAAGATAATAATGGTAATAAACTGCAGTGATTTAACCTGATGTCACCAAATTCTGAGTGAGATATCTCTCAGCAGCCACTTAATACAAAAAGAAATATAAATATGGATGAATGAATGTACTATATGAAACAGCAATTAACCCATCAAAGCAGTGCTATTTTCAGTCCTCAATGCTGACTGATAAAACAAAGTCTTTGTAAATGCAAGCAAAACACATGCAGGCAGGCAAATTCCAACAAAGACACAGCGGTTGGAGCCCGGTCTGGATTCCCTTATATGAATAGTAGATCTGATGAGTGCACCTTTCACCGTCTATTGGGACACCTTGTGCTGCACACACCCCGTAGGGGTTCAAACTCACCGGAGCCAAGAGGTTAACAAGCCTTGGATCAAATCCTCTCTCTGGTTACTCCCGAAGTCCTCCAGGTTTGATAATCAGATAACAGCAACAATGTCCACATGTAAAAAAGAGACCCCGAATAGTCCAGTACCGTTTTGATAATTTATTGTAAGTCACAAATAAGAGAAAAAAACGAATAAAGTAAATACACTGTAAAAATCAGTGGGCGCAGTTCCTTACAAAGGATAGCCTTCTAGCTTTCAGTTGGTTGGTAATAGTGGATAACTCAAACTGCTTCTCTCAAAGCACAAGGGTACTGGTTGCAGACTGGATAGATGATACACACTCACAGCCGATCAGTCCTTCATTCCACTAGTATACAACTACAAGCATCAACCAGGCACACCAGGCACAGCTGATCCGCACTTCCTCCTTCTCGTGTGTGAAGCTTCAGGCTAGAAGCACACTGCGTCCTCACGTGATAACGGTTGCCGTGGTATTGTGCACGATCCTCAGTTTAGGCTGATATATATTCTTCTACATATTTTTGGTAAAAAAATTTTTTTAAAAAATCGCAATAAGCGTATATTGATTGGTTTGCACAACGGTTATAGCATCTACAAAATAGTGGATAGGTTTATGGCATTTTTATTATAATTTTTTTTTTTACTAGTAATGGTGGCTATCTGCAATTTTTATTGGGACTGTGACATTGCGGCAGACAGATTGGACACTTTTGACACTATTTCGGGACCACTGACATTTATACAGCGATCAGAACTAAAAATACCCACTGATTACTGTATAAATGTCACAGGCATGGTAGGGGTTAACACTAGGGAGCGATCAAGGGGTTAAATGTGTGTCCTAGGGAGAGTTTATAACTGTGGGGGATGGGACTGCCTGGGGGAGGAGACTAATTATTGTTCCTAAACAGAAAGGAGATCTGTCTGTTTACATTGACAGATCTCCGTTCTGTCTCTGTCAGGAGCGATCGCGGGTGCTTGGTGGACATTGCGGCCGACCAGGCACATGCATCGGCTCCTAAGTGACGCGGCAGGTGCGCCCCCTATACTCTCTAAAGCGTCCGCTGTACAGCTACAGCGATTTTCGCAGGAGTGCCATTCTGCCGCTGTCAGATGACGTCAAGCGGTCGGCAAGTGGTTAAACTGTACAACTATCTAAACTTGGTGTATAAAAATTGAAAAAGCATAATTTTATTCTAAACACAGTAGTAGGTGTTACCATATTTGCTCAACAATCTTGTGTTATGTTGTATTATAACACTATACCTCATAACATACATTTTATTACATATAGAGGTAAAAAAATGTAAAATTTGAAATATATTTATTAAAAAATTGAAGGTACGTTATAAAAAAAAGCTGACAAGGTATAATGTTGTATTGTTGAGTAGTTCAGTGCATATGTTATAGCAAGCATTTAATATAGCTTTGATATAACTTTAGCTAGTCACAACAGGTGACTTATAAATTATGTACACTGCTGAAGCATACCCATTCATTAATATATGTACATATGAGTGCCCAAAGGTATCTAACTCCAATCTGACACTGTACAAATGAGGAAAGTGGACTAGGGGCAGGGTTACCTGTACCATGACATGGAAGGGGCTAAATTTCTTACAGAGCGTTAGGCCAAAAGTAAGTTGCGTACAGGAATAGTAATGTTGCGTACACATGATCTGAATTTCTGACGAGAAATGTTCAATGTAAGCTTGTTGTCGGAAAGTCCAACCATGTGTATGCTCCATCGAACATTTGCTGTCGGAATTTCCGCACACAAATGTTTGAGAGCAGGTTCTCAAATTTTCCGACAACAAAGTTCGATCCTGTATACACAAGTCCGATGCACAAAAGTCCACGCATGCTCAGAATCAAGTACGAGACGGAAGCGCTCGGTCTTGTAAAACTAGCGTTCGTAATGGAGATAGCACATTCGTCACGCAGCAAATTTTTAAATCTTTTAATGCAGCGCATTCTCTCCTTCTTTATAATGCTAGAATAATGAAGTTGCTTTGCTGCTGATATTCACACAGAGTTCTGACAAACTGATTTTTTATTATTTCTCGTGATCTCATGAATAATCTTTGTTTTTATTGTTTTTTTTTGTTTTTTTTTATCAAGATCTCCAGAATAATCTTTTTTTATTTGTTTATAGTGATTTCCTCTTTTATTTTTAAAATTTCTCCAGATCTCCAGAATATTTTTTTTTTCTAGTAATCTCCATAATATTTTTTGTCGTTTTGTGTGTCGTTACCACAACACCATTATTATCTTGTATTTTTTTTACCTCAAATAGGTTGGTTGGTGTTGGTGTCCCTTGTTAATTTGACATTGTATTTTTGAAATGTACCTACCTACTCACAAACTGTCCTGTTTGAAGTAAAACACATAGCCAAGTATTTGTCAAAACAAAAATTTCAAATTTATTAGGGGTCCTAACAAAATAAAGAGGAAGGCAACGCTGGAGAAACAGTTGGAATTGTTGAAGCCTGTGTACCCCAGGGCAGACATCAATTATTTGACAGACCAAATTGGTAACCTGAGGAGTCCATTTAATAGAGAGCACAATACGGTCCAGAACACCGAGAGATCGGGAGCAGCAGCAGATAACATATATGTCCCGAAGCTGTGGTCTTACAACGGCCTGCGTCTTTTGGCAGACCATACCAAACTCAGGCTATCACTCTCAACACAAACTCCTAGCTTCCTTCAAGGCTGCTGTCGTGGGTTGGGTGGCTGTGTTGTTGGAGGTGTTGCTGGAGGTGATGTTGCTGGAGGTGGTGGAGGAGTAATATGGTCCAATTCACACACGTGGCTTTTAGTTGTGAGTTGGCCCCTCATCCCCTTGTTTAGGGCCTGAAGTATTACCTCCTCACAGATGAAATGTTGGCCCTCCTCCATTTGTTCCAGTTTACTGGCTGTCAGACAGCCATATGACTCTGGGCCATCGGGGGTTGTTGTGAGGACTGCAGTAGCCTGCCGAATCAAAACAGTTGCTGACTCCTCCAGGTTCTTCGCCTTCCTGGTCCTTTTTGTTGGAAGGCGGAGGGGAGGAACCTGGGATTCAGCCAGGCGGCTGGGCACTGCCACCTCCTGGCTGCCACATTCCACTGCCTCCTCCTTGCTGAGACTTTCCTGTGTATGAAAATGGGATGCAGTTTTAGTTTTTTGGTCATCAATCACACACAATTTTGAGTTCATGACTGTTGAATGTTAACAAATAGAAAAGACTATCCTTCTGACCCCAGCATTTGTCATTCTTGTCCCAATAATTTTTGGCTACTATTGTCTATTGATATGTAAACAACTTTGTTAAATCAGAAATTAGTGATCAATAATAGCATCTAGTTAACATCATTCCATTTTTGACAAGAAATATGTTGAACAATGCTATAACTGGCTCAAGCTGGGCTCCTCCACATCTTCTTCCTGGGTGAAAGGCACAGGTTGGACTTCTGAAGCCTCATCTGATGTGGAAGGAAGTGTGGAAGGAAGTGTTGATAGTGATGGCCTGGGTTCACTCTGGTCTGACAAAAAACGCAGTCTGTCGTAGTACCACATCCTGGGGACATAAACGTCATCTGCTGCTGCTCCTGATCCCATGGAATCCTGTACTTTCTTGCGATTCCTATTATATGTGCTCCTCAGGCCACCAATTATGGCCTTCAAATAGGGGATGTCTGCCGTGGGAGTCACCACCTTCACTAATTCCAACAGTTGCTCCAGTGCTGCCTTCCTCTTTAGCTTGTTGGAGTATTCTCTGTTTTTGACTTGCCAGAGACATGGCAGCTCCCTGTACTTATCTATAAAGGTTGGCAGGAAGTCAGGGTCAGTAAATGTATCCATTTTCTCTGCAAGACACAACACAAGACAAACCCCAATGTCAGGCTAAACTCTCCTAATCTTGTCCCAATATAGGCCTCAATCTATAAGCAGGCCACTAACCACTGATGCCCCAAGTTAAAATTGTACCTTCATTTGCACGATTGGCGCTTACATTACTCTGACCTCCGCTCACAGATTGTACGTACAACGCACGCATGTTATGCTTTATATACACTGCGCATGCGTGAAACTCCACCCCTGACCTTCTTTTTAGTGTTTTCCCCGCCCCTTCACTTTTTGCGCAGTGGGAGAGCAAATGGCGGAGAGACAGCAGGTGCATGTAGAGAGCAGCAACAAGGAGGAAAGCCCAGAGCAAGAAACGTCTCAATCCAGGAGAAGATATAAGGCCTCAAATATGTTCTTTGTAGAGATGGTGGAGATGGTGGACATCTTGAAGAGGGCCGACTATGATGGGAAGTATGGACCGTACAGCAACCCAAATGTGAGAAAGGCCAAGATCATGACTAAAGTTGTGAGAAGTCTGCACAGGAATTTTGGGGTACGACGATTCAAGGAGCAATTGAGAAAACGCTGGTCAGACCTGAAATTGAGGGAGCACAATCAGTACAGAAGGATCAAGAAAGTGCTGATAAAAAGTATTTGTCATGTGTTCCTATTATTAGTAGTACTTTAGTGCTGCTCTATGTGCTTTTCTTTGCTGTTGTGCAGTGTAAAATGGCAAGTTTTAGGTTTGTGGGCACAGTAATCGTGCGTAGTAAACATTGTTCGTTCGCCCACTAATACGATGTTTTTGGCAGAAAAATGCAGGTTAACTACTTTTGTTCATGCCTATTTGTATTAAAAGAAGTTTAGTACATTGTTGTCTAGATGGGTTTGTAACTAGAATGAAATGTAAACTTGATTCAGTTTAAGGAGAGGACACTCAGCAGCTGTTTACACATCTGGATGCAGGAGCACTAGTGTGGGATACCAGAACATCTTTTTTAGGGTGTCCCACACAGCTGTTACAGTGGATACTAGGCGTGTGTGAAACTATAACAAGAAAAGGTAAGTATTCCAGCTTTGGAAAGGGAAAAAAACATGTTTTCAGCTTGGAACTCTGCCAAAACAGACAATTGTATGACACTTCCAAGCAATGTTTCATGTTACTATTTCTTGCCTCAAATATCTGTGTGCTAAGTATACCTTTTTTGTATTCACATAGGGGAGAAAAGAATTGGGGCATCTGAGGACACCAGGAACCCCACTACTCATGAAGAAGGGGAAATCCCCACACACCATGAAGAAGATGTGGAGGGAGAGGTGCATGAGGTGGGCGAAATAGTGACCACAACAGGTCAGTGTCTGAGACCACAGCTTCAGGTAATAGATGTATGCCTGCATATTTATAATACATGGTGTGTTTTTTTATTTTTAGGTGATGTGGAAGAAGAAACTCATTTCAACAGTGCAAGTGCACAGATCCTCATCGGTGAGATCATGGTGTGCAATCGGGATTTAGAGATGGTCAAGCAAAATATCACTGATGTCCAAAAAAAAATGACCAACATCATTGATGTTTTAGGCAGAATCTAAAACCAACAAAAATTGAAAAGTTGCTCATTGTATTTTTTATTTTTGCTAAAGTTTTTAAGTAATTTGAAAGGCAAATTTAGAAGATGCACACAGTGTGTCAACATGTGCTATCTGCCATCTACTATCAATGTACGCATTTTGTGTGTGCAACCCCTTCCTCCAAACTAAAGTAGATGAGAGGAAGGTGTTGCACCCCCGAAACACGTCCATTGATCCCCCATGATGGGAGCTAGCACATGTTGACATTAGGCATGGGATCAGGAGGGAAATCCACATTTTGACTCCCAATTTGTGTACATCTTCAAAATTTTGTTTTTAAAAGGGGTGACATCACCCCATCTCATGAAGACAAAATCAAAACAGTTTTGACATACTAATGTCTCATATGACTTTCACTTTATCAAAGTTGAACTTTGTAAGTTCTTGAGTTGTGTATGTTATGGTTTTAAACATGCCTGTTTAGCCAAAAAAAGGCTAGATCTACTGTCAAACATGTTAAAAAACCAAAGATGTTGGTTTGTTAAAAAACCCTTTTATAACGCACATGTGAATGTGCTTGGAGTAAAATGTTTTATACTCAACAATTTGTGGCTTCTTCTTTCAATGCTCAATACCAGTTTTTGGAGTAAGTTGGTGTAGTTATAGTGACAATGGGGGTATTTACTAAAGGTGAATCCACTTTGCACTCCAAGTGTACTTGGAGTGCAAAGTGGATTTGCCTTTAGTAAATAACCCCCACAGTGCTCTAAAATTTGCCCCAATCAGGCCATTTTAGGGACTCAAAGCAAATAATTAATGGAGCTGAAAAGGATGCTTATTTTTAGCATTAATGCATTACATACATTAACAACAAAAACATTTTGTATGTAGCAGACCCATAGCACAACATAATTGTTAGCTGAAGAAGAGATTGTCACCTCATGTATCAAAAAAGTTATGTTTGCACTATTGAAGAAAATGGCCAAAAAAAAAAGGCCATTGGAGAACCTAGGAGGCAGCTAAAAGAAACACAAGCAGTAAATCAAATGAAATATGAGTTCAGTTTATAATAAGATTTTTTATTTAAAACATGTTTAGACATTCTCTGGCATATCAATGGCTCCCCTACCCACAAAGTACTCTAGATACTTTCGGCATACTTTGCAGACGCTTTGGGGGGGCAAGCCAGGACGTTCAGGTTCAAGAGCCATCAGAGTTGTTGGATCCGGTAAGCCGGCCTCAGTCCCAACTGAGGCCACATAGTTTACTGCTTTTTAGCGCAAAAAGTTATTATGGGATTGAGTTTATATTCTGCCATATTAATAGTTGTGAGGAATAGGCGGAACCGGCTGTCCATTATTCCAAAGGCATTCTCCACCACTCTTCTGGCTCTGGCCAGCCGGTAATTAAAAACCCTCTGGTCTGGGGTGAGGATCCTCATCAGGAATGGCCACAGAAGATGGTCCCCAAGCACAAATGCTTCATCCGCTATGTAGACGAACGGGAGTCCTGCAACTTTATCTTCCGGAGGTGGCAAGCCCAAGCTGCCATTCTGTAGCTGTCTGTAAATCTCTGTCTGGGTGATGACTCCACCATCTGACATGCGGCCATTTTTCCCCACGTCCACATTCAAAAACTCGTACATCGCCGACACCACTGCCAACAACACTATACTACTATACCCCTTATAATTATAATAGTATGACCCCGAGTTGGGGGGTGGGACGGTGCGGACGTGTTTCTCATCTATTGCCCCATCGCAGTTGGGGATGTCCCACTGCTGGGCAAACTGGGAGAAGTCTGCCATTCCTGTGGGGTTTAAAGGAAACTGTGGAGTCAAACAAGAAAAAAAAATTAGTACTTTTGCACATAACATTGCAAGCAGATTAGACACAAACATTCTTGGCCAACATAAGTATAACATTTATTGAAGTGAGTATTTAAAGACAAAAGTATAATCTTTTGGCTTGATACTACAATGAGTTAGGTTTAGATCAGTGGTGTCCAAACTATGGCCCTCCAGTTGTTAAGGAACTACAACTCCCATCATGCCTAGTCATGTCTGTGAATGTCAGAGTTTTACAATGCCTCATGGGAAGTGTAGTTCCGCAACAGCTGGAGGGCCGTAGTTTGGACACCCCTGGTTTAGATAATTCTATGTTGAGAGTACATGGCCCACTAGTAACATCTACTTTGGATCCCCCCAAGTAACACTAGTAACATCTACTTTGGTCCCATTAGGGGTTCTTGGGGGAGGAACAACATCAAAATCTGAAGAACTATGTTTCCCAGTTAGCGCTGATCTTTAAGTTATACAAATACTTCACAAGGAAGTTGCTGTTTGTTACATAAGTAATTATTGAAAAAAAAGACAAAAGTTTACTAAGGTCCACTTATCAGATTCATCACCCCCTCTGATGGCCCATTGTAAAAATTTTACAGGGGGGGAGATGTTTTGGTCAGGTAATCGTCTCCACTTCATTGAGAGATGAATGCATAAATAATGTGGATTACTTTGGCCAGCCCCTCCTTACTTATACTATTGGCAGCCCACTGGACAGAAAAGAAGTGCCATAATACAAAAATATGAATACACACTGTCCAAATTGAAGCACATTTTTTACATTCTGCAATTACCTATCAAGATAATAGGAGAACAAAACTTTAAACAGTACCATTTGAAAGTATTCAGGCAGGCCCTTGCACTACATGCTTTGGTGAATTCATCCATAAATATGAACACAACAGAGGTAGGTATAGTGTGTATGGGTTGGTATCGGTTGACTTAGCAGTTGGGGGGGAGGGAGGGTTCCAAATGAGTTTGGGCCCCCCAAAAAAGCCTCTTACACTCTGGCTGAATTTGAGGCCAACAATAACACTTATACACATTTAAGGGGTGTTTAGGGTAAGCACTAAAATGTAGCTGACAAAAAACATTGTTAAGTTACTAGGCTCGGTGTGTATGGGCCCAGGATAGCATGCTGGAGAGGTTAGTGAAGACAAATATGTATGAAGGACAAAAAAGGAGCATTAAAAGCTTACAGCATGCATGAGGACAAAGAGGACATTCACAGCATATTACCATCATGATAATTAGGGAATGATGAAATAAATATAATACATTAGCAAACATTAAAAACATAGAATGTGTTGTTAACGGATAAAACGTACCTTAATATAGTCTTTCTGCAGGACCTGAATAATGGCAGAAGAGGTCTCTGGAATAATGATTCCCAGAGCCTGGGGGGAGATTCTGGGTTGTGAACTTGATATCCTGGAGACTTCTCTCCGTCGCCAAGTACCGCAAGGTGGCGACGAGCCTCTGCTCGGGAGTGATGGCCTGCCGCATTCAGGTGTCCTGCTTCATAATATAAGGGGACAGCAAAGCCAACAGACGGTGAAAAACGGGGTCTGTCATCTGGAGATAATTCCTGAAATCATCAGGATTATTCTCCTGGATCTACCCAACAAAGGCATGTGCAAGAATTGGTCAAGTTGTAGCAACCAATTCTCGTCCATGAACTCCTCCTCACCCTGTTCATAGACTGGACTTGGGTCAAAGCAAGAACTCCAACACCAAGCCCAAGCACAGCGCAAACTCTACGATGAGTGTGTACCCGCAACATGGCTTGAAAACAGCCGGCTGCTCAGAACGAACTGACAGAATGCACTGAAAATCAGAAAGGACCCGAGAAGAACGATCTGAAAATCAGAAACGAGCAGACAAGAACGCACTGAAAAACAGAAGCAAACTATTAAATAGAACGTACTGAAATGCAGGAACGAACTGACAACACGCACTGAAGACCAGATGCAAACCCACAAGCACAAACTGAAAAGCAGAAAGGAACTGAAAAGCCCTAGGCTGAAAAGCACAAATCATCTCTCACCAAACTTCTACTAACACGAGATTAACACAAGATTAGCAGAAGAAGCCCAAAGGGTGGCACACTGGCTATTGAACTTCCTTTTTATAGTCCCTTCGTACATGTTGTATGTCACCGCGTTCTTGACGTTCGGAATTTCCAACAACATTTGTGTGACCGTGTGTATGCAAGACAAGTTTAAGCCAATATCCTTTGGAAAAAAATCCAAGGTTTTGTTGTTGGAAAATCCGATCGTTTGTACGGGGCATAAGACTATTGTAAAGTTCAACAATAAGCCAAGTGGTAGGAACCCTGGCTTATTGAGTAGACTGGGGACTAACCTAGAATTTTATTTTACACAAAGATAGATCCCTCTCCTTCTATCCCATTCCTGTTTTTTTTCTACGTTGGACTTTGTTCTTCTCCCTTTATACCTTTTGCAAGGATCTATGCACCTAAAGTTGCTAGGGCTGGGTTTCAGGCTTTTTAAGAGTTTATTACATACTGCTTGCTCTAAAAGGATTTTGTTACCAAGAGCAATTTACACAGTAGCTTCTAGATGGGACAATAAATCTATTAATTACATTCAGTCAAATTGCTGATGGTTATCCACTGGTGTGCTTGTTGTCAGTTCTATATTGAGTTCCCAGCATAGTTAAAGAACTGACAACGGTGTGTTCTCCTGCTTAGTGTGGTCAGTTTTAAATCGGAAAGCAAGGGGACTAGCAGGAATGCCAGGGATTTCACACAAATTAATTTTCCATTATTTTCCAGCACTGCCGTAACCCCCTTGGGCATGGAGTTCACCAGAGCTTCACAGGTTGCCACTGGAGTCCTCTTCCACTCCTCCATGACGACATCATGGAGCTGGTGGATGTTAGAGACCTTGCGCTCCTATACTTTCCGTTTGAGGAAGCCCCACAAATGCTCAATAGGGTTTAGGTCTGGAGAGATGCCCGGTATTCTACATCAAAGTACCGACGTATAGCTACGGCAGTTTGCGGTAAGTGGTTAAAGCAGTGAGTAATCAACACCCAGAAACCTACCGCCTGAAGATGTCAGTGGCCAGCGGGGAGCTCCAAGATATCGCAGCACTGGACTAAAGCTGGGTATAGTTCAACTTTAAGGGCTCATTTGGATGTGCAAAGAAATTTGAGTTTCCATTAACACACCTAACACATTAAGATACATTAACAGTGAGTTTTTGGTGCTTTTTTGATGCGTTTTCGTCTCGCCTCTGTGTTGGTTTTTTATTGTATGGATTTGTATATTATCATCTTGACTAGTAACATTTTCTAAATGCATCTCAAACGCACTATAAACTCCATGAGGCGTTTGTGACATGTTTGCAGTGCATTTACATTGACATCAATCAAATCATTTGGGGAGCAGCAAAGCCTGGCAAATGATACATGTTTTGTGAATTTTGACGCAATGCCGCATGTCGCAATGCTAACACAACCATGTGAGCAACACTGGGAGCTGCAATACACACAATTTTTTAAAGTCGTTCATGAAGCTTCAAAAATGCTCATGAAACGCCTGCTTTTGAAGTTAGTGTAAACTTAGCCTTAATCCTTAGATTTATTGTATCATTGTATTGTATTGTATTGTATTGTATTTTTTGTATCATTGAATGTATTTTATTTTAGCATTCACAAATACAAGCTTTGACCTGTCTTACAGCTGATCTGCTCTTAACGTGGCATAGGAAAATGTTACATGTTAATAAATCTTATTGCTTTTGTGACTTTAAAAAAGGTCTGCTGTATGTAAAATTCTGTTGCTGATCAGCAGACAAATCACTTTTTTTATGGAGAAGTACAGAGTACATTAAATGTCTGGCTGGTAGGGATAAATGAATGCCAGCAAAAATTCAGAAGTTTATTCTTCAAAAATTGTGTGAGAATGACTCTGCCAGGAATGCTTTGTGGTTAAAGTGTCTAATGTCATGTCTACAAATAGATCCAGAATAAACTTTTACAGTATATTAGTGGGTGTGAATCTTCATTTGGAAATGAATGAAATAGAATTTGCTTACAAAAGTTGTAGAAAACTGGTTCAATTTGGTTGACTTGCGCTGTAAAAATAAAGCTGCACTGTGTTATAACAGTTCTAATTAGAGTGTATCTTGTAGTAACATAAATCATTTAAGACAATGTTTTCTTTTTTTCTGCCATGGCTTGCTCAGTGTTCTGTCCTGCTTTATTTTAAATCTAACTATGGTCAAAATTTAAAATCATATATTCATTACATGCTGTATTTAAATTATTTCTAGTCTACTCATATTATTCTGATTGCTCTAATACTAATCTGAATGATCTTGAATAGTCAAAAGCACAGCATCACTTATGCACCAATCAGACAGGGAAACCTCCAGGTTTCTCCACAAATGTTTTGTAGGTATCTCATAATAAGCCAGCTGAGATATCGGCAAGAAATGAAATGTTGATGCATATAATGTGATGCTGTGCTTTGACTTTTCAATATACTATACATGCTGTGGAGACATCTTTCTATGCCACTTTTCTTGCTCAACAGATAGTGATGTTCATGATGTTTTCTACAATACACTGTATTTTTGTGTTTTACTTCGAATACACTGTGATGTTTTATGACACTTTTTGACCTTTGCCACCAATACTACCAAAAGAAAAACGTTTTACAGTTTGTGGATTCCAGCCGATTTATGTATCCTTGTTTTTACCAAAGAAATTGTGGGTTTTATCATACTGATATTATTCACATGTACTCCTGAGGAAGATCATTTGAAACCTGCAGTATACATGTGGATTACATTGGATCCAAACATTTGTGTAACTCCAAAATAGACATATTTTAATGCGAGTGTTTTTCAGCTGTGTGTTTATTATATGATGTATAAATAAGTCATGTTTTTATATATGCAGTGTTTTTCTTATCTATATGTCCCTCAAAAAAGTTCATGGCTACCTATTTACCATCATGTCCCATGATTCCTAGTGATGTGACAGCTCTCCGTGCATGATCGCTCAGACCTTTGGTGGTGGCTTCCAACATCCATACACCTATCATGGCGGCTGCATCGATCCCCTCGGATTTCCCTGACACACAGCAGTGGCTTCAGAGCCCCGTACTCTGATACTTGAGAGTGACTCCCGGTGGCTGCAACAGCATTCCCTGTGGTTATTATGCACCACTCCCCCATCCCAGGCATAGCTCCTTGATAATCTGTACTGCATCTAGCATTTGTGAGTGCATTATACACGTTTTATATTGCTCTTTTAATTAATAAAACTCACTACACTATATGGTCTTGTGGCACCCCTCTTTCACTTCCCTCTCTCTTTTTCTCAGCCTAACCACATAAAGAGGCCCTGTAACCTACATGGTAATGGAGCCAAAAGCACTGGAGTAGGCCTCTCTTACAGCTTTGGCTCAGGAGCCAGTAAAAGGACAGGGAGCACAGAGTGGCATGAGTGCATAGTAAGTCTCTGGCTAACAGATGCTGGCGTGCATCAGGATATGCAGGAATGGCTGATGGGTGCACAATGGCATATGTGAAACCTTTTTGCTGTTTGGATCGATTATGTACCTGACTTTTTCCCAGCCTAGCCATATAGAGAGACCCAAATCCAAGGAGCGCCTTCAGACTTTCTTGGGGCATAAATTACAAGTCTAATTTCCTGACTACCTACTGTATCACATGTTTGCAGGCCCTGGAGCACCAGGACAATGGAAACCCCCACAAAATTATCACACTATGGACAGCAAGAATCCCAAGGTTTTTTCTAAAAGGCATAGCAAGCCTTTAAGTAATGTAATTTTTTGCCACAAGTTTTTGGAAAATGTGGAAAGAAAATGAAAATGTTTTTCTTAACACAAAATTGTCAAATAAATAATATATTTCTAACACACAGCATAGACATACTTAAAATTACACCAAAATAAATAACTTTGTGCTACTCTTCCGATTATGGGGATACCACATGTGTGAGATCTTTTCACTGTTTGGATTGATTATGTACCCAACATTGCATCTTGTGTATCACAGAAATCAACCAACACTGTATAGAAAGCAATGTACTTTAACGGTTCCCTCTGAACGAGTGGTCAGGGTCAGGGAATATATGATAGCTTCACCTATAGCAGTCCTGTTCCTAAAAGCCAAGCAGGCCTAATCCATTGGTACGTGGCTGCCCCATAGCACAATGCTATGTTCACTAGACAGGAGGCTGGCAAAGAGTAGAGTATTGTGGTTCCAGTAGTGCAGTTTACCCCAGAGGATGTGTGGGACTGGTGTCTCACAGGAACATAGTGGGATGTGCAGATAGGTCAGGCGGCAGGCAAAAAAGTGGTAGATTAACAGGCCAGGATCAGCTCAGGTGGCAAGCAGAGACATTGTCAGTATGCAAACAAAGGATCAGTCCAGGTGGCAAACAGAAATGTGGGCTATAAACAGGCCAGGATCAATTCAAGTGGAAGGCAGAGATGTGGTTGATCTGTAGGAAAAGGATCAGTCCAGGCAGCAGGGAGAAACGTGGTAAAAAAACAGGCTAGTGCCAGTTCAGGTGGCAGGCAGAATCATGATCAGTATGCAGGAAAAAGATCAGCCCAGGTGACAGGCAGAAACATAGTCTATTAACAGGCCAGGTTCAGTTCAGACAGCAGGTAGAGGCAAGGGGTCGTTCCAGGCAGCAGGCACATGTGATTCAGAAAACACACAAATGGTCAATACACAGAACATTGGATACAGGAAAAATGCAAGTAGTCAGACATAGGAGAAAAACCTTCACCTTGCCATCACTAATATTGTAGTGAGGTATGGTAGAAACAGAAGCAGTCTACTATGCAGGGGCCAGGTTGTGAGGGACAATGGGGACAGTGGTAATATGTGTCACACCTTACACCCCTTATACCATCTTTGGTGCACACACAACAATTTTTGGGGGGTTTCAGTCTGTTCAGTCTGTTTGGGGGGTTTCAGTCCCCCCCACACACAAACACACACACACACGCACACACACACTTCCTTTTTGGCTTTGTGGTGACCATGTGTCCGTGTGGGAAGCCCTGGCGATTTGCTTTCACTATACCAAAAGCTCCAGTTTGCTGCAGATAAAGATGTTGGGAAATGTGGCAGGCTGGTATAAAAAACTGTCCACATAGAGATGGTATCCCTAATAGAACAAGGGTGACATAAGGCCCCACACTATATTTCTGCTGCTACCCAAAAATTGGGCATCTAGGGGGCTCCAGCTGGCTATCTTTCCCAACATAAATGCAGAAGTCAGTGAAGGCTGTGGTGAACCCTCTCACAAAATGTATATAACTTCACCCCGTATCTGCCACGTTTACTAGGGATTAACTTAATGCCCAGCCTGCCTGTAAAATGCAGGGAATCATCAACACAGATATGTTTGTTGGTAATAAAATCTGAGAACATTTTTTGGGGGGAAAAAATGATAAGTGACCTAATTTTGTAAAGCTTGTTGTATTTGGCGTGACCTCGAGGAGGGCACAGGGAATTGTCACTAAAATGCATAATCATTGTCTAGCATGTGCTGGTAGTAGTACAGTAGTATATGGGGAATTGGGTGTGTGAACCAAAAGGAGTGAAGTTTTGTTTTTTGTAAGTCCCATATTTAGAGTAAGGCCAAAAAAGATTTAAAATTCTTCAACAGTGATGGATTTCCACTCTTCCGCTCCAATGTGTGGGAAAAAACTACTGGAGATTATTGGCAATGTGCTGCATACAGATGACATTGCTCCGCAATTAAATGGAATAAATCTTTGGTGAAAAACAATTTAAAAAAAAACAGAATTTAACTGGTATAAAATTTTTGGTTTCTACCTGAACGCCTGGTTGCACTGTAAATAGGGAGATGATAGGTGCTGCTTAATTAGAGGAAGCCATAAAAGATTTAAAAGTGCCTCTGGGACAGTATGGGCCCTAATCCTTTGTGTCTGATGTGACACCCTACTACTTGTACTTGGCCTTTTATCCAGACTGCGCTGCGGGTGCTTGCCACTAGGATGTGCTGGAGCTTGCCTGCTGCTGTTCAGTATACCTGATTCTTTTTGTAGGGGAACTTTCATCCTCTGAATCAGAGGCCATTGCTGAACCGCTGCTCTCCACGGGTTCATATTCAGAATCTGAATCTGACAGTGAGAGCTCCTCCCCAGCCAAAAACAGGTTACACTAATGACACCCGCCATGCTGGTTTCGAGCCCACAGGTGGAACAGCGGAGATAAGATATTTATGGGGATTGCTTGAGGGCAGTCCATTTTGGAGAAGGCTGACAGAAAGGGTTAAATGTGCTGCAAGTAACAGCCAGAAATATAGTGCGCTTCTACCTTTCTCTTTGACCTACCTTTTGCTCTAAATTCCAAAGTATGTTATCAGCCTTGCCTACTTCATTTCTGGTGGATTACAAATAACACAGCCCTGTCCTTATCCCCTCCCCCTCCTCATCTCCATAACCCTCCTTTGCACAAGTAGAGAGCATTGGAAGTTATCACACAAAATTTCTGGCAAAATCAACTGTTTTTTTTTTTTTTGCACTTCTCATAGTTGCATAGTTACATAGTTCGTCAGGTTGAAAAAAAGACACAAGTCCATCTATTTCAACCATAAAAAAATAAAATAAAAATACATAAATAAATAAATATATAATAAATAAATAAATAAATAAATAAAAAATATCATACAATCCCATATACCCAATCCTATACCCACAGTTGATCCAGAGGAAGGCGAAAAAACCCCCCAGAAAAGCCAGAAAAGCAGGATACAATTTGCTACAGCAGGAGAAAAAATTCCTTCCTGATCCCAGAGAGGCAATCAGATTTTACCTGAATCAACTTTACGTATAAATCTTAGTACCCAGTTATATTCTGTACATTTAGGAAAGAATCCAGGCCTTTCTTAAAGCAATCTACTGAGCTGGTCAGAACCACTTCTGGAGGAAGCTCTTACTGTGAAGAAACCTTTCTGTATTTGAAGATGAAATCTCTTTTCCTCTAGATGCAAAGAGTGCCCCCTTGTCCTCAGTGTTGACTGTAAAATGAATAACTCAACACAAAGTTCACTATATGGACCCCTTATATATTTATACATGGTGATCATATCCCCCTAAATCTCCTCTTCTCAAGAGTTAAATAAATTCAGTTCCTCTAATCTTTCCTCATAGCTGAGCTCCTCCATGCCTCTTATCAGTTTGGTTGCCCTTCTCTGCACTTTCTCCAGTTCCCCGATATCTTTTTTGAGAACTGGTGCCCAAAACTGAACTGCATATTCCAGATGAGGTCTTACTAATGATTTGTACAGGGGCAAAATGATATCTCTCTCTCTGGAGTCCATCCATATCTATCTTAATACAAGAAAGGACTTTGCTCGCTTTGGAAACCGCAGCTTGGCATTGCATGCTATTATTGAGCTTATGATCTACCAAAACCCCCAGATCCTTCTCCACCATTGATTCCCCCAGTTGTTCTCCCCTAGTATGTATGATGCATGCATATTCTTAGCCCCCCAAGTGCATAACTTTACATTTATCAACATTAAACCTCATCTGCCACATAGTCGCCCAATTAGACATTAGTGTATTGAGGTTGGCTTGTAAATTGGAGACATCCTGTAAGGATGTTATTCCACTGCATATCTTAGTGTCATCTGCAAAGACAGAAATGTTACTTTACTTTTAATCTCAGACCCAATATCATTTATAAAGGTATTAAATAGTAAGGGTCCCAGCACTAAACCTTGGGGTAAACCACTGATAACCTTAGACTATTCAGAGTAAGAATCATTAACCACTACTCTCTGAATTCTGTCTTTTGCCCACTTTTCTATCCATTTACAAACTGATATTTCCAAGCCTGTAGACTTTACCTTACACATGAGCCGTGTGTGGGGAACTGTGTCAAACGCTTTTGCAAAATCCAAGTATACCACGTCCACAGCCACCCCCCTGTCCAAGGTTTTACTTACCTCTTCATAATAAGAAATCAGGTTTGTTTGACAACTTCTGTCTTTCATGAATCCATGCTGTCCGTTGCTTAAAATATTTTTTTTTCAGCAAGAACTCATCTATGTGGTCTTTTAAAATCTCCAGTATCTTCCCGACTATAGAAGTTAAACTAACAGGTTTACAGTTAATCTGTAAAGACTTTGTTCCCTTTTTAAATATAGGCACCACATTGGCCCTACACCAATCCAGTGGTACTATTCTCGTCATTAATGAGTCCCTAAAAATTAGATACAATGGCTTTGAAATTACAGAGCTCAATTCTTTTAGGATCCGTGGGTGGATGCCATCTGGTCCAGGTGCTTTATCCACCTTTATTCTGTCTAACTATTTCTGGACCATATCCCTTTTGAGCCATTGTGGATTATTTGGGGATGTGTCACTACCACCCCCATTATGGACATGAGCTCCCCAATGCTCCCTTTGTATACACAGAACTGAAGAATGTATTTAACAAATTTGCCTTCTCTTTGTCCCTGGTCACCCACTCTAGATTATTTTTTAAAGGGCCTACATGCTCAGACCTGACCTTTTTACTATTAATATATTTGAAGAATTTGGGGGGGTTTGTCCTACTATCTTTTGCAATCTGTCGTTCATTTTGAGTTTTTGCGTCCTTAATTTCCTTTTTACATATTCTGTTATATTCTTTGTAACATTTAAACGACACTAGTGTTCCTTCATTTTTTTATTTTTAAAATGCTCTTTTCTTATTGTTTATAGCTTTTTTAACTTTGGCCGTGAGTCACATAGGTTTTATTTTTAGCCTTTTAAACGCATTGCCCATGGGAATATACTTTGCAGTGTGTTCACAAACAGTCACTTTGAAAAATTCACATTTCTGTTCTGTGCCCATTGATGCCAATATTCCCTCCCAGTCCAAGTCCTGGAGAGTAGCCCTTATCCTTGGAAAATTTGCTCTCTTGAAGTTAAGTGTTTTTATCTTTCCCTTATGTGTTTTTTGCTTACAGCTAACATCAAATGAAATCATGTTATGGTCACTGCTACCAAGATGTTCCTTTATATGAACATTAGTAATAAGCTCTGCATGGTTTGAGATTACCAGGTTCAGCAGAGAGTGATTCCTAGTTGGGGCCTCAATAAACTGGACCATAAAATTGTCCTGTAATAGGTTTATACATTTTTGCCCTTTAACTATCCCAGCAGTGCCATTACAGTCAATTTCTGGGTAGTTAAAATCCCCCATTATTATCACTGTCCCAGCCCTTGCAGCCCTTTCCATCTGTGCAAGGAGCTGAATCTCCACCTTCTCATTAACAATGGGTGGTCTATAACAAACTCCAATGATTAACTTTGAACTATGCAAATCTATATGCAGTTCCACCCATAATGCTTCAGACTCATCACACTCTCCATCAACCAGGCCCTCTTTCACACTCACTTTGAGATCACTTCTCACATAGAGACAGACCCCGCCACCTTTCCTTTTTACCCTGTCTCTCTGAAAGAGTGCATAGCCAGGAATATTAATAGCCTAGTTATGCAAGGAACGAAGCCAAGTTTCAGCAATACCAATTACATCATAGCTCTCCTTGTGCACCAGAGCTTCCAACTCACCTATTTTGCTTGACAGTCTTCTGGCATTGGTGAACAAACACTTTAATGCATTATTACATTTTGCTCTGTTGTTTTTCATATCTGGTTTAGTAGTACAAATGGCACTATAATTTCCAATGGTTGATTGCAACATGGGAACTTTCTTGTCACCTGCCATAACCCTCCCCCCATCTATCCCCATTCCACCCTCCATTAATGTCTGACTTAACTGACCTGTCTGCCCGATGGAATTCTAGTTCACCCTCACTCTTCCAGGCTTTCCATAAACTTCTCCCTCAGCACAGCAGACCCCCTTCCATTCAAATGCAAACCATCTTTAGCATATAGGTTGCACCCCAATGAAAAGTCAGCCCAGTGCCCTAGAAACCCAAATCCCTCCTCCCTAGACCAGGTCATTCAGCTCTCTATTCTCCCTGTCTTTCCTGTGTTGCGCATGGCACAGGCAATATTTCAGAGAATATCACCTTGGAGGTCCTTCCCTTCAACTTGCAGCCTAGTTCATTAAATTGATTCATAAGGAGCCTCCACGTTCCATGTATTCTGTCATTGGTTCCAATGTGAACCAAGACAGCTGGGTCATGCCCAGCCCTTCCCGGTAATTTATCAACCCGGTCCACCACATGTCGAGACCTAGCACCTAGGAGACAGCTAACCACTCGGTTGAGGCGATCCCGGCGACAAATTATTCTATCAGTCCTTCTGTTTATAGAATCCGCTATTACCACCAACTGTCTAGGCCTACCTGCACTCCCCTTATCACCTCTCCTAGATGGGCTGCTCTCCCCGGCTTCTCGAATAACATATATATATATATATATATATATATATATATCTATATCAAAACTTTTAATTGTATATTTAGCAGACTAAAAGGAAGCAATGAAAATAAGTTCAATATTAGGGTTTACATACACTTTGAGATGGATTGTGGTATTACCTAGACACGTGATTGACCCATGGCAATTTTAAAAGAAAACATTACAAGTTGGTTTTAATTAAACCTGTATAGTAAAGATGATTCCTAAAGTCTTATTCGTTTTTTTAATAAAATTGATTATGCAGTGAAGGAACCCCAATAAGTAAGAATACTGTATAGTTTAGCACATTTTTGCTTAGTTTGGGTGCCAAACCTGTAGACCATGAACAGCACCCCCAAAAACTGTTAACAATCAGTCCTGTCCTGCCTGAGGGCAGGGGATACTGCGTTCATGCATGTGGGGTTACAATGGTGTGGTACATGCCCATTAATGCCCAGTACTAGGCGGAGACTGCAGTCATGTGAACGATCATGAGGGCAGTTCCCCTACTTAGAGCTGAGCCTTCACTGGGTGCAGTAATAAAGTGCAGAGTTCCTCTGAAAAGCGACTTGTCCAATGTCACTACACACTGTAACCTGTATGTTTGCATTGGGAGGCATGTGCTGAGCCTGCGCCCACTCCACCAGTCCATTGTACCCCTGTTACCTTACTCTCTAACAGAAAAGGACCCCGCCGAGCACCTAGCACATGCTCTCACTTAACTTTGTCCTTCCCGTACCACGTGACCAGGCCATAAATCTCTGCAGGTTTCCCGCACCACGTTCCAATGTGAACAGGCCCTGAGAGAGTTCCCTGTTCCACCATCCCAGGCTGCATAGGACTGCTTCACAGTTTTAGGGTCTTTCACACTAAAATACGGGAAAGCCATGTTCCTGTGCGGCTTCCCACATCGCATCCCAATTGCACTGCCCTTGCGATCTGCTGCAGATATTAGTTTACCTCAAAAGCAGGTTGAAAACGCAGTGTGTTTGCCTGCAACGGATCACATGCTCTCTCAGCCAAAATAATTTTATTCATATTTTTTGTTTTTGTGGATAGTTATTCATGTTACTTCACACATATGCTTTAACTTCCCAAAGGCCAATACAAACATTAGCAGCACTAATCGATCGCCATTAAGATCAACATATAAAAAAGTACTTCTTTGACTTTCCAGGAGTATGAAAGCTGTGAGCCTGTTCACAATCTGGGTTTAATGGCAAGAGATTGTTGTAATTAGGGATGAGCTTCGGGTTCGATTCGAACTCATGTTCGACTCGAACATCGGTTGTTCGCAAGTTCGCCGAACAGCGAACAATTTGGGGTGTTCGCGGTAAATTCGAATGCTGCGGAACACCCTTTAAAAGTCTATGGGAGAAATCAAAAGTGCTAATTTTAGAGGCTTATATGCAAGTTATTGTCATAAAAAGTGTTTGGGGACCTGGGTCCTGCCCCAGGGGACATGGATCAATGCAAAAAAAAGTTTTAAAAACGGCCGTTTTTTCAGGAGCAGTGATTTTAATAATGCTTAAAGTCAAACAATAAAAGTGTAATATCCCTTTAAATTTCGTAGCTGGGGGGTGTCTATAGTATGCCTGTAAAGGGGCGCATGTTTCCCATGTTTAGAACAGTCTGACAGCAAAATGACATTTCAAAGGTAAAAAAGTCATTTAAAACTACTCGCGGCTATTGCATTGCCGGTCTGACAATACACATAAAAGTTCATTGATAAAAACGGCATAGGAATTCCCCACAGGGGAACCCCCGAACCAAATTTTTTTTAAAAAAATGACGTGGGGGTCCCCCTAAATGCCATACCAGGCCCTTCAGGTCTGGTATGGATATTAGGGGGAACCTCGGCCAAAATTTTAAAAAAAAGAAGGAGATAGAAGACGCCGCGGATGAGATGCTGGACGAGAACACCGGAGGAAGAACCAGAAGAGCCAGAAGAACCAGAAGAAGATGAAGGAAGATAGAAGAAAGAAGAAAGAAGAAGCATTTAAATAAAGGAATTGTCAAAAACTGTCTCTTGTCATTTTTAAAATTTTTGACAGTTTTTTAGTGAAATGGTAGGGGTACAAAAGTACCCCCTTACCATTTCACACAGGGGGGGGGCCGGGATCTGGGGGTCCCCTTGTGAAAGGGGGCTTCCAGATTCCGATAAGCCCCCCACCTGCAGACCCCCCCAAACACCAGCCAGGATTGTGGGGATGAGGTCCTTGTCCTCATCAACATGGGGACAAGGTGCCTTGGGGGGCTACCCCAAAGCACCCTCCCAATGTTGAGGGCATGTGGCCTGGTACGGTTCAGGAGGGGGAGCGCTCTCTCGTCCCCCCCTCTTTTCCTGCGGCCTGCCAGGTTGCATGCTCGGATAAGGGTCTGGTATGGATTTTTGGGGGGACCCCACGGCGTTTTTTTTTTAATTTTGGCGCGGGGTTCCCCTTAAAATCCATAACAGACCTGAAGGGTCTGGTATGGAATTTAGGGGGACCCCCATGTCATTTTTTTTTTTTTATTATTTTGGCCGGAGTTCCCATTAATATCCATACCAGACCTGAAGGGCCTGGTATGGAATTTAGGGGGACCCCACGTCATTTTTTTTTTTTTTATTTTGGTTCGGGGTTCCCCTGTGGGGAATTCCTATGCTGTTTTTATCAATGAACTTTTATGTGTATTGTCGGACCGACAATGCAAGAGTAGTTTTAAATGACTTTTTTTCTTTGAAATGTCATTTTGCTGTCAGACTGTTCTAAACATGGGAAACATGCGCCCCTTTACAGGCATACTATAGACACCCCCCAGCTACGAAATTTAAAGGGATATTACACTTTTATTGTTTGACTTTAAGCATTATTAAAATCACTGCTCCTGAAAAAACGGCCGTTTTTAAAACTTTTTTTTGCATTGATCCATGTCCCCTGGGGCAGGACCCAGGTCCCCAAACACTTTTTATGACAATAACTTGCATGTAAGCCTTTAAAATTAGCACTTTTGATTATTCATGTTTGTGTCCCATAGACTTTAACGGTGTTCGCGCGTTCGAACAAATTTTTTTCCTGTTCGCATGTTCTGGTGCGAACCGAACAGGGGGGTGTTCGGCTCATCCCTAGTTGTAATATTCCCAGTTCCCATCACCACACCTTGTGATAAAACCCCCCAATGTGTAACGACTCACCAGAAGCCGAGCCTTATACGATCATATCTCTTTATCTTGCGGCCTGCTGAAGGTCAAACTCTTCATCTATATCAACTCGCCCCCATAAAAGAGACACTCACATAGCATGACACTGATAATTTTAATCGATAAAGCCTCCCTTAATCCATTGTACTTACAAAGATAAAAACATTCAAAAGCATGTAATATCCTCTAATAACATCAGACTGCGAGTGCAGCTCTCACCACCCTTCCGTTGAAATGAACAAGGCAGTTCCAGGTTTGAGAGGCACAGTCAAATCCGTACAGATCAATCGTGTGGTCATGCCCTAATGCATTTCATAGTAGACTTCATCAGAGGGCGTCAGTTGATGTTAGTCTTTGTTTTATGGTTTGATTATAGCAACCATTAGTCCACCCTCACTTTGTTAGTAGTGCCAAACAGGTGCCATCATTTTGATAATTACCAGAGGTGTGTCAGATTCAAGTGTGGTTATATATTGTTTAGTCAATCTTCATGTAACCAGCTATGAATAAATGTGTTAGCAATGATTGCTCCATGTAATATTTTATTCCTTGTAAATAATAAAGAAGACTTTTTTTACTCACCTTGTTGCCGATATGTTGTGATTAGGTCTATACACAAGCAGATGGAGGTGGCTGTCTGGCACGGTGTTCGAGTCTTGGCCTGAGAGGCATCTGATCAGGTTGTAGGACCTTCTTTCTTTCTTTTTTACATATTTAAATGTTTAAATTACCCATCTTCCATTCCATTAAGCCAGGAACACATGGTGCCAAAAATCGTTCGAAAACGGTTGGTTCGGGAGGAACCGTCTGACTTTCAGTCTATGTGTACAGCTCCCTGTCCAACATAAGCCAGTCTCAGGACCAGCTTCTGTCCAACAAGTATGCTGGAACACCAGCATCCAATCAGCACTCACAACCAATGGCTGTGAGCATTGATCAGTGTGTTCTGGTGGGGGGGGGGTTTGCCAGTCAACCCGTCAACCCCTGTTGCTGTACCTTGTTCCTTCACTTGGTTATCCATAGCAACTACACTTCTTTTCCTTGTCTTGACAAGTTAACCTTTTGTATGTGCTTTACAGACCCAGGTTCTTTTCTGAATACGCCAGAACCAACATGCACGCTTTGAATAATTTCAGATCACGCTCAGAACGGTTAATGCAACTTTACTGTTGAAATGCAACATGATAATTCAGCACTAACAATATCCATTCCTTTCCCTAATCTTAATGTAGCACTAACTCACGGTGGAGCTGCTAGTTTAAGCGGGTCTGTTACCTTCACCTTGCTTCCCTTGGTTTCATCGGCACCGGTCTAGGGGTTCCGTTGAGTTTACTTCTGGACGACACACGCACCAACACTGGAGTACGTTTTCAATGCTTTATTGAACAGACAAACTTTAGGAAGTAGCAGGAAAGAGATGGAAAAGGAAACTCTCAGGAGAAACTCAAATATCTTCTTGCAAAACCTTAGCGACAAATGTCCCGGTAGAATTTAGATAATTATATGGAATGCGCTCCCCTCATGGGACACACTCTTTGCTTGTCCGGATAGGCCTCTCTCACCGGTCTAGCAGCCAGTATGCAAAACGAATCTAAAGTCTCTGCCACAGACTAGTTTGGGGGGGTAAATCTGCACAATCCTCTTCCACAGGATGTATCAGATTCTCTGCAGTGAACAGTCAGTCACAGTGCCTGAACCTTTAAGCCGAACCAGCAACACTATGCTGTATGGTTACTTCTTTTGGATACGTCCTCCAGCCGAGTCACAAGGCCCCTCTATAGACCAGCACGCTGCGTGATCTCTCCAAGACGGGTCCTCCCCTGGGATCTCCTCGGCCGTCCAGCTTCATCACACAGGACCAACAGCTCAGGACCATTCCTCGGCCGCTGTGGTAGACCCCAGACAAGCCTCTGGACCCACCCCTGCGCCGTAGCATCGTGGGCCTCCCGATCGGAGGACCACGAGGTAGTTACTTAACGCATACCTGTCAGCCAGGAGGGCCAGAAGGTGGCTGTAAAACGACCCTAGAACATGGCGTCTGTCCCATAAATACCCTCTTCCCAGAATGCAACTCGGAGGACCACCTCCACCGAGCTTGTCTCCAAGACAGAGGAGCATCTATACACTTTGACACGTTGCCTTTCCAACACTGACCAGTGGTAACAGCGACACCCACCGGTCAGGCACGGAAGCACACACACCGTCAGCCAAGCTGGAACAGAGGCGAACTTTTAACCTTCTTAACACACAATTTACTAAATTTACCTAATCTGCGCTAGATTGTAAATCTACCAGCGCTACATAAACTAACATGATGTAGTGGCCCAGGCATACCTTTATGAGGTGAGAATCCATACAGTGATACAAAAAAGACACCACTTGCTCCCAACAAGTACAAACAAGGCCAAGGATAAATCCAAGCGAAAAACCAAGCTTAACTTACCGACCAGCCCACAGACAACCAAATAACCTGTCTAACAGTATGCGTTAAATGCAGGGGTTTAGTCTGCACACATTTGCAAATGCATGCATAAGCCACAGAGCCTCAAGGCACCCTGGTATCTGTGGTACCTAACACTAACTTATAAGTGTCCCCACAGTGGAGGCACATGCATTCTGATGGATAGGTGAGAGCAGGTGGACTGAAGGGGGCCACCCCTTCTTAACCACTTCAGCCCCGGAAGGATTTACCCCCTTCCTGACCAGAGCACTTTTTACAATTTGGCACTGCGTCGCTTTAACTGCTAATTGCGTGGCCATGCAATGCAGTACCCAAATGAAATTTGCGTCCTTTTCTTCCCACAAATAGAGCTTTCTTTTGATGGTATTTGATCACCTCTGCCATTTTTATTTTTTGCGCTATAAACGGAAAAAGACCGAAAATTTTGAAAAAAAATGATATTTTCTACTTTTTGTTATTAAAAAAATCCAATAAACTCAATTTTAGTCATACATTTAGGCCAAAATGTATTCGGCCACATGTCTTTGGTAAAAAAAATGTCAATAAGTGTATATTTATTGGTTTGCGCAAAAGTTATAGCGCCTACAAACTAGGGTACATTTTCTGGAATTTACACAGCCTTTAATTTATGACTGCCTATGTCGTTTCTTGAGGTGCTAAAATGGCAGGGCAGTACAAAACCCCCACAAGTGACCCCATTTTGGAAAGTAGACACCCCAAGGAAATTGCTGAGAGGCATGTTGAGCCCATTGAATATTCATTTTTTTTGTCCCAAGTGATTGAATAATGACAAAAAAAAAAAATTACAAAAAGTTGTCACTAAATGATATATTGCTCATACAGGCCATGGGCCTATGTGGAATTGCACCCCAAAATACATTCAGCTGCTTCTCCTGAGTATGGGGATACCACATGTGTGGGACTTTTTGGGAGCCTAGCCGCGTACGGGGCCCCGAAAACCAATCACTGCCTTCAGGATTTCTAAGGGCGTAAATTTTTGATTTCACTCCTCACTACCTATCACAGTTTTGAAGGCCATAAAATGCCCAGGTGGCACAAACCCCCCCCAAATGACCCCATTTTGGAAAGTAGACACCCCAAGCTATTTGCTGAGAGGCATGGTGAGTATTTTGCAGCTCTCATTTGTTTTTGAAAATGAAGAAAGACAAGAAAAAAAATTTTTTTTTTCTTTTTTCAATTTTCAAAACTTTGTGACAAAAAGTGAGGTCTGCAAAATACTCACTATACCTCTCAGCAAATAGCTTGGGGTGTCTTCTTTGTAAAATGGGGTCATTTGGGGTTTTTTTTTTGCCACCTGGGCATTCCATGTCCTCCGAAACTGTGATAGGCAGTGAAGAGTGAAATCAAAAATTTACCCCCTTAGAAAGCCTGAAGGCGGTGCTTGGTTTTCGGGGTCCCCTGCGCGGATAGGCTCCCAAAATGTCTCACACATGTGGTATCCCCGTACTCAGGAGAAGCAACAGAATGTATTTTGGGGTGTAATTTCACATATTCCCATGGCATGTTTGAGCAATATATCATTTAGTGACCACTTTGTGCAAAAAAAAAAAAAAAAGAAATTGTCTCTTTCCCGCAACTTGTGTCACAATATAAAATATTCCATGGACTCGACATGCCTCTCAGCAAATAGCTTGGGGTGTCTACTTTCCAAAATGGGGTCATTTGGGGAGTTTTGAACTGTCCTGGCATTTTATGCACAACATTTATGCCGCGTACACACGGTCGGACTTTTCAGCTACAAAAGTCCGACAGCCTGTCCGACATACTTCCGGCGTACCTTCGGCGGACTTGCGGCAGACTTTCTAACGAACGGACTTGCCTACACACGACCACACAAAAGTACGACAGCCTAGTACGCGGTGACGTACACCAAGTCCGACGAGACTATAAAACGGAAGTTCAATAGCCCGTACGACACCCTTTGGGCTCCTTCTGCTAATCTCGTGTTTATCTCGTGTTAGTAGAAGTTTGGTGAGAGACGATTCGCGCTTGTGAGACTCGTATTTTTCAGTTCGTTTTAACTGTTGTTCAGTCTGTGCTTGTGAGGTTTGTATCTGCTTTTCAGTGCGTTTGGTCAGTTGGCATTGAGAAATCTTTGTTTTATTGTCGGCTCGTTCCTGATTTTCAGGTCGCTCTTCACAGGCCTTGCTGTTCTTCAGTGCGTTCTGTTTAGTGCGTTCTGACCAGCCGACCGTTTTGAAGCCATGTTACCTGTACGTACTCGTCGTCGAGCTCGTGCATTGTATGTGTTTGGTGCTGTAGTTTATTCTTCAGACCAAGACCAGTCCATGAACAGGGCGAGGAGGAGTTCATGGACCAAGAATTGGTTGCTTCAGCGTGACCAGTTCTGTCACATGCCATTGCTCCGTGAGATCCGTGAGAATAATCCTGAGGATTTCAGGAACTTTCTCCGGATGACGGACCCCGTTTTTGACCGTTTGTTGGCTTTGCTGACCCCCTATATCAGCAGGCAGGATACCTGCATGAGGCAAGCCATCACTCCGGAGCAGAGGCTAGTTGCCACGTTGCGGTACTTGGCGACAGGGAGAAGCCTGCAGGACCTCAAGTTCTCGACAGGCATCTCCCCCCAGGCTCTGGGGATCATTATCCCAGAGACCTGTTCTGCCATCATCCAGGTCCTGCAGAAGGACTATATTAAGGTAAGATATTTTTCTTTTATTAGCATCACATGTTCTTTTATGTAATCTTTGATAATGTAATGTATTTCTTGCTTCAAACACTACTTACCATCATTGCAATATAGTGTGAATGTCCCCTTTTTATCCTCACACATGCAGGATTTTTTTCCTGTTCTTTTTTGTCATGCATGTATATTTTCCTTCAATAACCTCCCCAGTATGCAATGATGGGAACATATCCACCTAGTCTACTCATTTTGAATGTATTTTGTTTGAGTGTATTTAGTGTGCTTAGAATTAGCAATTAGCTAGATTTACCAACTCCCCCCCCCCCCACCTAAACTCACTCCAAATAGTGTGCTGATAATTAGCAATTAGCTAGATTTACCAACCCCCCCCCCCCTCGTAAAAATTTGCTTGAATGTTCTGTGGTGTTGATTTGTATAAAGCAAATATATGTTGCACTTTGCAAAATGCATGTGCACTCTACAAGTGCATTTGTTCCAGTGCTTTAGTAAATGAGCAGAAGCTCTGGTGATTTCCATCATCAAATCATATGCAAGCCTCAAAGTGTTTTCATTAATTGCCCTTGCATGTGATTGTGTACTCCTTGCAACATGACTGCCTTTTTACCTTACCTCTTTTACTGTAAGCTGGTTAGCAACTGCACCTGCAGAGTGCGACAACTGCAGTCTTGTAGCCTTTTTAGTCCCTAAATTCCTGCGTGTCCTAAAAGTAATCTTTTTTAGGGATTTCACAACCCCCTAAAATGTAATCAATGTTCCATCAGAGGGGGTGAGCAATCTGATAAGTGTGCCTTTCCATATTAGTTATTCCAGAAGAATTAAATTATTTAATGTTATACTGATGCTGGGGAATAATGTTTTTAATTGTCTAATTTTCTTGCAATGTTAGCTTCCAAATTAATGATTTTGTTTTTCTTGTTTGATTCCCCAGTTTCCTTCAACGCCACAGGAATGGCAGACTGTGGCATCCCATTTTGCCAGCCGTTGGGACTTTCCCAATTGTGGAGGGGCTATAGATGGGAAACATGTCCACATCATGCCACCACCCCATTCGGGGTCATATTATTTTAATTATAAGGGGTTCCACAGTATTGTTTTAATGGCGGTGGTGTCGGCACACTATGAATTTTTATATGTGGACGTGGGGAAGAATGGCCGGATGTCGGATGGAGGAGTATTTGCCCAGACGGAGTTCTGCCAGCGTCTCCAGAGTGGTGGCCTGGGATTGCCACCTGATGCGGATAACGTGGAAGGACTCCCCTTTGTCTTCATTGCCGATGAAGCCTTCGCTCTGAGCAAGCACCTCATGAGGCCATTCCCCCAAAGAACCCTCACCCCGGAGAGGAGGGTTTTTAATTTCCGGCTGGCCAGAGCGAGAAGAGTGGTTGAGAATGCGTTTGGGATTCTGGCCAGCCGGTTCCGCCTGTTTCAAACATCCATTAATTTGGCGGAATACAAACTTAATTTTATCATTTTATCGTGCTGCATTCTGCACAACTTTTTACACAAACATTCTCAAAATTATATAGGAACAGTTGGGCCTGGGGCCGTACTTATAGATGACAACCTTACGGGCCTGGATACTGTCCGTACTGGCTTGGCCCCCCAAAGTGCCCGTCAAGTTAGACAGCAATATGTTAATTATTTTATGGGTAGGGGGGCCATTGCAATGGGCCAGGATATTTAATTATTTTAAATAAAAAAAATATTGATGAAATCTGGAATTATATTTATTGCTTGCCTTTCTTTTG
Source organism: Aquarana catesbeiana (assembly GCF_042186555.1). Taxonomy (NCBI): domain Eukaryota; kingdom Metazoa; phylum Chordata; class Amphibia; order Anura; family Ranidae; genus Aquarana; species Aquarana catesbeiana. Next base: position 380,350,527 of record NC_133327.1, read on the forward strand.
GGCTTTCTCCTAGGTTATGGTCGAGCAGTTGTAGTGCCAACTGTATTTTCCTTTTAAATGTCTAAATAAGCTCCATTGCCACTGTAAACAACTTTTTGACAATTATAACCAAACTGATACTGAGCATTGAAATAACAAACCACACATTTATTTAATTCCTATAAGGAGATGTTTTTATTAATCGTTGTTATGCATTCAGTTATGCATTTAGTATTAAATGTTCATAGCCAAAAATAGAATGATATCTTAATAATTTTGAAAAATATAATTATATTTAAATATTTGTACATAATCCACAAAAAAAATTTTTGGGCTTTTTGATTTTCGCAAACAGGCTTTTTTTTTTTGTTTTTTTTTTTTTTTTTTTTTTTTAATCCTTTTTTTTAATTTTTTTGGTTTTTTAAAATCCTTTTTTTTTATTCATTTTTTTGGGTTTTTTTTAAATCATTTTTTTTTTGGTTTGTTTTTTTGGAAAATCAAGTTTTTTTTTTTTTTTTGGTTTTTTGGAAAATCAATTTTTTTTTTTGTTTTTTTTTAAAATCAAGTTTTATTTTTTTTTGGTTTTTTAAAATCAAGTTTTATTTTTTTTTTTGTTTTTTTTAAAATCAAGTTTTATTTTTTTTTTGGGGTTTTTTTTAAATCAAGTATTTATTTTTTTTTTGTTTTTTTGGAAAATCAAGTTTTATTTTTTTTTTTGGTTTTTTTAAAATCAAGTTTTATTTTTTTTTGGTTTTTTTAAAATCAAGTTTTATTTTTTTTTTGGTTTTTATTAAAATCAAGTTTTATTTTTTTTTGGTTTTTTTAAAATCAAGTTTTATTTTTTTTTTTGTTTTTTTTTTAAATCAAGTATTTATTTTTTTTTGGTTTTTTGGAAAATCAAGTTTTATTTTTTTTTTGGTTTTTTTAAAATCAAGTTTTATTTTTTTTTTGTTTTTTTTAAAATCAAGTTTTATATTTTTTTTGTTTTTTTTAAAATCAAGTTTTATTTATTTTTTGGTTTTTTAAAATCAAGTTTTATTTTTTTTTTTTTTGTTTTTTTTAAAATCAAGTATTTATTTTTTTTGGGTTTTTTGGAAAATCAAGTTTTTTTTTTGTGGATTTTTAAGGTATTTTCTATAAACAGCCCTCCTTTTTTAAATTATGTTAAACAGCCATATAAGT